>NC_134353.1:760873124-761088124 GCF_048569485.1 Anomaloglossus baeobatrachus | reverse complement strand
GCAACAGATAGCGACCATTTACAACATCGGTGGTCGCTACCTCATATATATATATATATATATATATATATATATATTATATATACATGCAATATATATATATATATATATATATATATATAATGTTACAATACTAATGCCCATTACTTTGCATAATCAGATGATTACTACATTCATTTTTAATATTATGTTCAATGCTCGAGTCGGTATTTTTGAGATATATGATTTGTTTTTGTTTTTTTTTTAATTTCTACCAGTTTGCCTCTTACCTGGTCCTGTTTTTGTGTTAAAGTGATATAATCATATGTTCACAGACATTATTCACCGTGAAATCTAATATATAAAGCTGAATGTGTGTATGTGTGTGTGTGTGTGTATGTATGTATGTATGTATGTATCTATGTCCGGGATTGGCATCCGCACCGTCGCAGCTACAGCCACAAAATTTTGCACTCACACTTCTGGACCCCGAGAGCGTCATAGGCTATGTTTGGAGGTGAAATTTTAACCCCGCTCTTTACAGTTATTCACCAAAAAACCTGCCTCCATTAAAGAGAATGGAGCTGGAACAGTGCAGCCAGAACTTCAGAAGAATGCACAGCAACGCCCTTATATGGAATGTTGGCATGTCACAATGCAGCCAGGGAAAGAGACAGACACAGATAGGGAAAGAGGCAGACACAGACAGGGTAAGAAACAGACATAGACAGGGTAAGAGACAGACACAAAGAGACAGAGACAGACTGACAGGGAAAGAGACAGACAGGGAAAGAGAGGGAAAGAGAGAGAGAGAGGTTAAGAGACAGACACAGACAAAGAGACAGAGACATACACAGGGAAACAGACAGACAGGGAAAGAGAGGGAAAGAGACAGACAGGGAAAGAGACAGACAGGGAAAGAGACAGACAGGGAAAGAGACAGACAGGGAAAGAGACAGACAGGGAAAGAGACAGACAGGGAAAGAGACAGACATAGATAGACAGACAGGGAAAGAGATAGATAGACAGGGAAAGATATTGAGACAGACGGAGAGAGAGACAGAGACAGTCAGAGACAGAGACAGACAAAGAGATAGAGAGAGATAGAAAGATATATACAGAGGGGGAGACAGACATTATAATTACATTTATATCTATTTGTTTAGTGGTTTTTGTGTGCACAATACATTTTTGTTAATACATTCTATTTTGTTAACAGCAGTTATTAACCCGGGCGAAGCCGGGTAGTACAGCTAGTAATACCTAAAAGTGGTAAGAAGGTAATATTTGGCTGCAGCAAATGTATCGCCTATGAATCCATTGTAAGGCAGCAAGTGAGCAAACTGTCTTTGAACTTCATGCAGGATTAATGTGATATGGTCTCTCAGATGTGCAGCCAGAGACTTAGGAGCTAATGGCCTGTGACTAGGGAGTGATGAGTAATTAGCCATTTCAAATGGAGAGAAAAATATGGTCTGCCATTACAGATTTGTCAATGGAGTATTTAGCTAAGGCTTGGCAAATTTTAAATGCTCGGAGGGAAGAGAGAAGGATGATGTGGTTGCAAAGAGCAAGACGTTCTTGAATCCTTTATTTGGCCATGTGCTGCTCACTTAGAAGACAAGATTAAATGTACCTGTTACCTCCTTGTTTCATGTGGACATAAAGCATCCTGTGACTTGCCCTATTAACTTCTCCTTCAAGTATATTCCTTTAGTTAACTGCCAAATGGGAATAAAGAATTCACAACTGCAATTGTAATGCTGGGTTTGTGAAACAGTCTGCATTGCTTTTAATTTCTCTTGTTCTCTTAGGATTTATTAATATGAGATATGTATTACACATGCCACAACCTTCTTTGTTTAGAATTGACTACATTTTTCCAGGCAACAGATGTGACATTTTGCGTAGAGCCAAGAAATACTTATAAATCCCTCCTTTTATTTCAAGCTTTTCTAGAAAGCCTGATGAAGGTCATTCATAAAAGAATACGTTCATCCCACTAGAGAACTGAATCTCCTCAATCTTACACTTTTTCTATTTGCATGTTGTATTTTATTCCTACTTTATGAAATCACAACTTTTCTGTCAATACAGCTGTAGCACTAAATTTTTAGTGTCTTTAGGGTCTGTTTGGATGGGTGTTCAATTATTTAGACTACAGTGCCTTGCAAATGTATTCGGCCCCTTTGAATTTTTCAACCCTTTCCCACATTTCAGGCTTCAAACATAAAGATAAAAATTTTAATGTTATGGTGAAGAATCAACAAGTGAGACGCAATTGTGAAGTTGAATGAAATGTATTGCTTATTTTAAACTTTTGTAAAAAAGAATAAACTGAAAAATGAGGCGTGCAATATTATTCGGCTCCCTTACTTTCAGTGCAGCAAACTCACTCCAGAAGTTCATTGAGGATCTCTGAATGATCCAATGTTGTCCTAAATGACTGATGATGATAAATATAAACCACCTGTGTGTAATCTAGTCTCCATATAAATACACATGCTCTGTGATAGTCTCAGTGTTCTGTTTAAAGCAGAGAGAGCATCATGAAGACCAAGGAACACAACAGGCAGGTCCGTGATACTGTTGTGGAGAAGTTTAAATCCGGATTTGGTTATAAAAAGATTTCCACAACTTTAAACATTCGAAGAAGCACTGTGCAAGCGATCATTTTGAAATGGAAGGAGTATCATATCACTGCAAATCTACCAAGACCCGGCCGTCCATCCAAACTTTCATCTCAAACAAGGAAAAGACTGATCAGAGATACAGCCAAGAGGCCCATGATCACTCTGGATGAACTGCAGAGATCTAAAGCTGAGCTGGGAGAGTCTGTCCATAGACAACAATCAGTCGTACACTGCACAAATCTGGCCTTTATGGAAGAGTGGCAAGGACAAAGCCATTTCTCAAAGATATCCATAAAACATGTTGTTTAAAGTTTGCCACAAACCACTTGAGAGACACACCAAACATGTGAAAGAAGGTGCTCTGGTCAGATGAAATCAAAATCCAACTATTTGGGCACAATGCCAAATGATATGTTTGGCATAAAAGCAACACAGCTCATCACCCTGAATACACCATCCCCACCCTCAAACATGGTGGTGGCAGCCTCATGATTTAGGCCTGCTTTTCTTCTGCAGGGACAGGGAAGATCGTTAAAATTGATGGGAAGATGGATGGAGCCAAATACAAGACCATTCTTGAAGAAAACCTGTTGAAGTCTGCTAAAGACCTGAGACTGGGATGGAGATTTGTCTTCCATCAAGACAATGATCTCAAACATAAAGCAAAATCTACAATGGAATGGTTCACAAATAAACGTATCCAGGTGTTAAGGGGGCTTTACACGCAGCGACATTGCTAGCGATGTCGATGCTGAAAGCACCCGTCCCTGTTGGTTGTGCGTCATGGGCAAATCAATGCCAGTGGCGCACAACATCGTTAGGACCCATCACATGGGACTTACCGGCCTAGCGACGTCGCTGTGGCCGGCGAACCCCTCTTTTCTAAGTGGGTGGTTCAATCGGCGTCACAGCGGCGTCACTAAGCGGCCGCCAAATAGAAGTGGAGGAGCGGAGATGAGCGGGCGTAACATCCCGCCCACCTCCTTCCTTTCTCATTGTGGGCGGCCGCAGGTACGGTGTTCTTGCTCATTCCTGCGGTGTCACACGTAGCAATGTGTGCTGCTGCAGGAACGACGAACAACCTGCGTCCTGCAACAGCAACGATATTTCAGATTAGAACGACGTGTCAACGATCAACGATAAGGTGGGTATTTTTGATCGCTAACACTCACTCGGAGCTGTTACATACAATGACATCGCTAACTATGACAGATGTGCGTCACGGAGTCCGTGACCCCGGCGATATATCGTTGGATACGTCATTGCTTGTAACGGGGCCTTTAGAATAGTCAAGTTAAAGTCCAGACCTGAATCCAATCGAAAATCTGTGTACAGAGCTGAAAACTGCTGTTCACAAACGCTCTCCATCCATGGCTGAGTATTTATCATGGCTGGGTATCAAAACAGGGGGGACTACACGCTGTTTTTTTTAAATTATTTATTTTAAATAATAATTTTTTAAAAAGCCACATAGGCTCCCTCTTATTTTGATTCACAGCCAAGATAACACACCCAGCTGAGGGCTGCAGCCTGTATTCATATGCTTTATCTGCATTGGTTATCACAATATGGGGGGACCTTATGTCAGTTTATTTATTTACTTTTACACTATAGATACGCAGACAACTTGTGAGATTCCAACCAATTACAGACACTGTCACACAGGGTGGGAGCGAGGTCTGACTGCTGCCAATCACAGACGTCGGGACTGTTGTGGGTGGGAGAAGCAGTGAATATGTATGATGGTTAATGAGTGGACACGACAGTAGTGTTACAGATGCTTGGGAGACACTGTAATTATAAAGGTCCTGCTCTAATCCCCCTAGCCTTTTCTACCACCATTGTACAGCACAATATTCGGGTCCCCATAGACTTATATGGGAATCGGTGTTAGGGCATGTTTGGGTTCAAATCTGGTCGTGAACCTGAATTTTTTTTAAAAATCCGACTGAACCAACTGAACTTGAATATCTGCGGGTTCGCCCATCTCTACTCCCAATTTTTGTTTATGATGAAGTATCTGGAAATATTATGGATATCTTGAATATGGATTGCTGACATATTTGGGAGAGTTATTTTTTCCTATTAATTTCAGTCGTTCTACTGTAAGTATGTACATTATGCAAATATCTTTATCTTGCACAGTAATATCTCAGCCATTTTAAATTTTAAGTTCAATTATCTTATTTTAATTACTTTTTGTTAAAAATAGAATCCAGCTCTTGTAAACTTTTGATTCCTTACCTTATCACTGTTAATTGTCACTTCAGTGTGTATTTCATCTCGCTGTGAATTCACTGTGCAGATAAAGCCTACTTTGACATGTGAACATAAATATTAACATTGAAAGTCAGTAATATTAATATTGAATATGTGCTGTATCTTGGAATGAAAGAGATTCCGATTCCCTTCAGTAATGCTGTATGCTCCTGCTTTTATCTTGAGAAAAAAAGAATGCCTGACAATGTGACCCATAGAAAAAAAAACAAGCAGAAACAATATTTCCATATTATTTTCTGAGCAGTCAAGCCTTTAGTATGCTTCCAAGAACAAAGCAAGTGATGCAGCAGCTTTTTTTGCCCACGCCGCTAACCTGCAAATGGTATCAGTTTTCTCTTCTATAACTTGTCTAAGGAAGGGTAGGAAGGTGTATAGGTGTATATTGTCTTTTAACGTAAAAAATGATTTGTTTTTAATTAGACCAGACTGTTAAAAAGGTGGTGTACAGGTTTAGAATATCATGACTGCTTCCTTCTCCATGGATTAAAGAGAACCTCTCATTAGATTCGTGCTTCTACTACAGAAGGCAAAAGTCAGAGCTTGGCTGCACTATTGCAGCCAGGTATGTTTTGTTCTGAAAAACATAGTTTGAAAAGCCAGTTGGGGTCCATAGGGAGAGACTACATAAAGGTGGATCAATCCATGGAGAATTGAGTTTGAGTTGAATTTCATAAAATTATAAGCTTGGCTCAAATTTAAACATTTTGAGATTCAGTTTGCAAAATAAAGAAAACAACCCAGCACCATTTCTCACACTGCTGAAACATCAGAGAGCAGGTTAACATAATTTTGCATTGTCACACAAGCAAGAATATAAAAAATATATAATGCCCTGCAGCTATGACATCTAGAGGATTTTCATACCTTGTACACTGGTGATCACTACCAATGCCATCACAGTTTGTACGATAGAGTTGTGTTTTCCATCTTCAGAGATACTGGATAAGTTTTTATCTCCTGAAGAGTTTAAGCTCTTATAATCAATGAGGTTCTCTCTTTTCTGTAGAGTATAATCTCAGGGTCACCAGGGTCTTTTCTCTTTCTTCGTTAGAGTGTAAAGGTACCGTCACACATAACGAGATCGCTAGCGAGATCGCAGCTGAGTCACGGTTTATGTGACGCAGTAGCGATCCCGTTAGCGATCTCGTTATGTGTGACACTTACCAGCGATCAGGCCCCTACTGTGAGATCTCTAGTCGTTGCTGAATGGTCCAGGTCATTTTCTTCAAAGGCGATGTCCTGCTGGGCAGGACACATCGCTGTGTTGGACACTGTGTGACAGGGTCACAGTGACTGCTGAGATCGTTATACAGGTCGCTACTGCGACCTGTTTTGTTCCTGCATCGCTGGTAAGATCTGACTGTTTGACATCTCACCTGCGACCTCCCAGCGACTTACCTGCGATCCCTATCAGGTCGCATCGTTTTCGGGATCGCTGGTAAGTCGTTGTGTGTGACTGGGCCTTAAGCACTTATGATCAGCGGGGTCCTCTCTCTTATGTAGAATGTAATCTCATGATGGTCAGCGGGTTCTTCTCTCATTGTTCAGTAGAGTGTAAGCGCTTATGATCAGTGAAGCCCTCTCTCCTATAGACTTTAATTTCGTGGTCAGCAGGGTCTTTTCTCTGCTTGGTTGAGTGTAAATGCTTATGATCAGGGAGGCTGGCTCTACTGTAGAGTGTAGTTTCATGGTCAGTGGGGACTTCTCTTTCTCTCTCTAGTTGAGTGTAAGTGCTTATGATCAGCAGGGCTCTTTCTTCTGTAGAGTGTAATCTCATGGTCAGTGGGGTCTTCTCTCTCTCTCTCTCTTCGGAGAGTGTAAGCGCTTATGATCAGTGGGGTCCTCTCTCTTTCCTGTAGAGTCTAATTTCATGGTCAGAGGGTATTCTTTCTCCTTGTAGCGTGTAAGTAAGCTCTTATGGTCAGGGAGGCCGGCTCTCGTGTAGAGTGCAATCTCATGGTCACTTGGGTCTTCTCTCTCTCTTCAGTAAGGTATAAGTGCTTATGATCAGCGGGGTCCTCTCTCTCTCTCCTGTAGAGTGTAATCTCATGATCATTGGGGTCTTCTCTCTCTCTCTCTCTCTCTTCGGAGAGTGTAAGCGCTTATGCTCAGTGGGGTCCTCTCTCTAATGTAGAGTGTACTCTCATGGTGGTCAGTGAGGTCTTTTCTCACTGTTTGGTAGAGTGTAAGTGCTTATGATTAGAGATGAGCGAACCGCGACCGGACGGAGCTCCCGTTCGAGTTCGGTTCGTCGAACGTTCGACGAACCGAACTCGAACCAATAGGCTATAATGGGAGGCAATCACAAACACATAAAAATGCATTATAAATGTACACATACAGTTAATAAACCTTGCCATAACACTTACCGGTCCCCGCGATCCCTCCTGCACTCTGTCTCCTGCCGCTATTCCATCTGATGATCGCTGAATCCTCCCGGTGACCGGCACTGCCAGCAGAAATCCAGGACCTATCGTGACGTCAAAATAGCCATGTGACCAGTCACGTGGCTATTATCTCATTGGCTACAGACTGGTCACATGACTATGACGCGTCATGTAGGACCTGAGAGTGCATCTCTCCGGTACACGGTGCACATTTGTGTATCGCCGTGTACCGGCGACATGCTGTAGCACACGGTCGACTCCCCATTCCGTTAGGGACCGGCTAACACAGCCGGTCATTAACGGAAATCACCGTTGCCATAGCAAGCGGGAATCACATGATCGGAGCCCTGTTGCTATGGTAACGAGTCTGTCACCGCCAGCAGCCAGCAGCACTGATCTCTCACTCTGTGAAGGCTGCACGCTGCTTTCCGTGCACCCTTCACAGAGTGATTTCTGCACGGGAAGCAACGTCTTCCCTCATGCAGCAATGATGTAGCAGAGCTGCATTTGTTGAATGAGAAAGACAGAAGACCATGGATCGTGGAGGGCTGACAGGGGGTAATAAAGATGGAGTCTCTAATGTGTCTGTGTATTTATTTCTATTAAAGTATTTTTTCTCTGTGTGGTGTCTTTTTTTAACCCTTTATTGGAGATTCTTAATGGCTGGGTCAAACGTGCCTGACATTAAGAATCTCTGGCTTAATACTAGCTAGTAAAACAAAGCCAGTATTAACTCATGATTACCCAACAAGCCACCCGGCTCTAGGGCTGTTGGAAGAGTTGGATACAGCGCCAGATGATGGCGCTTCTATGAAAGCGCCATTTTCTGGGGCGGCTGCGGACTGCAATTCGCAGCAGAGGCGCCCAGAAACCTCGGGCTAACCTGTGCTGCGGATTCCAATCCCCAGCTGCCTAGTTGTACCCGGCTGGACACAAAAATGGAGCGAAGCTCACATCGTTTTTTTTTTTAATTATTTCATGAAATAAGTGAAATAATTAAAAAAACCGGGCTTCCCTATGTTTTTAGTTCCCAGCCGGGTACAAATAGGCAACTGGGGGTTGGAGGCAGCCCGTGGCTGCCTGCTGTACCTGGCTAGCATACAAAAATATGGCGAAGCCCACATCATTTTTTTGGTGGGCAAAAAAGTTCTGCATACAGTCCTGGATGGAGTATGCTGAGTCTTGTAGTTCTGCAGCTGCTGTCTGCTCTTCTCCATACTGTTACGGTTGCTGCGAGCACTGGAGACTATGTCCAGATTTCTTGCTACTGCACATGTGCGAGCGCCGGAGACTAAGTCCTATCTTGGAGCCATTGCACATGTGCGGGTGACATTATCGCTGACACGAGGTCACATGTCTCTGACACCTTCTATGCCGATTGGTCGCTAGTCATGTGCTTGTGATGCCTTGCTCGGTGATAGGCCAGCATGACGTCACTCCTGTCATTCTGGCAGCGGATTGGCTCTGGTGTCCTCCATCTTGGTTGTGGCACAGAGTCTATATAAGACCCTGACACACGCCGCATGGCGCTCAGTCCTCTTGGTTCATGCATAAGAGTAGACGCTCTGTGCGCGTTCCTCTAGGCATTCCTCTGTCTATGCTAGGTGAGCGCTACCGGCAGGGTAGCGTTCTTATACCTTACAGCTTCAGCTGCTGTCCGTATCCTTACCTCTTAGGGGAGCGGACATAGGCAGGTGCCTGAGGCACATGGTCTGGCTGGGCCTTGTGGTTCGACTCGTAGGTGGACGTTGCCGCTAGGGTAACGTTCCTTATACTGCGTCTGGCAGTTGTTCGTATCCTCGCACACTAGGGGAGCGAACAGAGGTAGGAGCTTTGTGCGGCTTACGCTGCTGTTCGTCTCTTTTGCACCACTAGAAGAGCGGACCTAGGTAGGTGCCATTTCGCACACATTGCCTTTGTCTCTGTGATTATTAACAGAGATCATTCCACACACCCTCCAAGTAAGGGAGGAATTGCTTTACTTACTTATTATATCGTTCTGTGAGTTAACAGAGGTATTGCACTCTGCCATAGTCTGCAGCAGAGTCTTTGCACGGTGGACACTGACTGTCTGATACTCCTTTAGGTTATTATCAGACAGTCCCCCGTAACACATACAGACAAACAGCAGCTGCAGAACTACAAGGCTCAGCATACTCCATCCAGGACTGTATGCAGAAGTTTTTTGCCCCCTGAAAAAATTGTGGGCTTCGCCATATTTTTGTATGCTAGCCAGGTACAGCAGGCAGGTACGGCTGCCCCCAACCCCCAGTTGCCTATTTGTACCCGGCTGGGAACCAAAAATAAAGGGAAGCTCTTTTTTTATTATTTCATGAATTTCATGAAATAATTAGAAAACAAATGACGTAGGCTTCGCCCCATTTTTGTGTCCAGCCAGGTACAACTAGGCAGCTGGGGATTGGAATCCGCAGCACAGGTTGGCCTGAGCTTTCTGGGCCCCACTGCTGCGAATTGCAGTCTTCAGCCGCCTCAGAAAATGGCACTTTCATAGAAGCGCCATCTTCTGGCGCTGTATCCAACTCTTCCAGCACCTGCCTGCTATACCTGGCTAGCATACAAAAATATGGCGAAGCTCACGTCCTTTTTTTGTAGTTTTTTGGCAAAAAAAATAAAAAATGCTTCCCTGGATTTTCTATTGCCAGTGAAGGTAACACCAAGCAGTGGGGGTTAGCAGCCAGTAGCTGCTTGGATTACCCTTAGCTAGCAATACAAAAAATGCAGCGGGAGCCCATATATATTTTTTTTAATTATTTATTTAAATAACTAAAAACAAAATGGGCTTCCCTGTATTTTGATTGCTGGACATCACAGTGCTGTAAAAATAAATCTTTAAAAAAAATGACGTAGCGCTCCGCGGTATTTTTGATTCTCAGCGCAGATAAAGCAGACAGCTATGGGTTGCCACCCCCATCTGCCTGCCGTTACCTTGATTGGCAATCAAAATACAGGGAAGCCCATTAATTTTTTCTATTTAAAAATTAGTTAAAAAAAAAAATGACGTTGGGTCCCCCCATTTTTGATAGCCAGCTAGGGTAAAGCAGACGGCTGTAGCCTGAAAACCACAGCTGGCAGCTTTACCGTGGTTGGGGATCCAATGTGGAGGTCCCCCCAGGCTCATTTTTTATAATTATTTTATAAATATTAATAATTACACAAAAAAAGTAGGGTCCCCCCCAAATTGGATCACCAGCCAAGGTAAAGCGGACAGCTGTGGTCTGGTATTCTCAGGGTGGGAAGGTCCATAGTTATTGGGCCTTCGCAGCCTAAAAATAGCAGGCCGCAGGCACCCCAGACGTGGCGCATCCACTAGATGCGCCAATCCTGGCGCTTCACCCCAGCTCATCCCGTGCCCTGGTGCAGTGGCAAACGGGGTAATAAATCGGGTTGATACTAGCTGTAAGGTCACCTGACATCAATCCCAGCAGTTTGTGATGTCATGGCGTCTATTAGATACCCAACATCATAAACTGTCAGTACTAACAAAAAAAAATCGACAAAAGAAATTTATTTGAAAAAACAGTCCCCAAAACATTCCCTCTTTCACCAATTTATTGTAAGAAAAAAAATAAAGGGGTCCCACGACGACTCTGGACCGTCTAGAATATGGGGGGGAGACACTCAGGGAACGTATCCCCCATTTTCTAGGAGTGCTGTCACGGTCCCCGGCTCCCCTGTCACGCTCCCCGGCTCCCCTGCCATGCTCCCCGGCTCCCCTGCCACGCTCCCCGGCTCCCCTGCCAGGCGTCCCCCGCTCCACGGCCTCCATGCTCCCTCACCTGCGTCCTCCAGGCAACCCGGTCCCCGGTCCCGGCCCCCATCGGCGATACTGAGCGCTCCTGCCTCCTGTGCACCGCTCCCTGCTCTGGCTTCTGGCACCCGGGCCTCGCGCATGCGCATTAGGGCGCGCGCGCGGTCATTGACCCTCTCTTAAAGGGCCAGCGTCCTCCAACAGGATATTGAAGATTCAGGTGCAGGGTATATAGGGGGTTCCTTTCCAAGTGGGCGGGGCCTGTTCTTCGTGTTTGCTAAGCTAGGAGTCAGGTCTCCCTGTGCCATTATCTCGTACTTACCTATCTCTCTTGTAGAGCCGCTCCTGTCTCGCCAACCGGTCCTGACGGTCCCAGAACCCCGAACGGACTGTCCGCCATCTTCTCAGTTCATACCGTCTCCGATCCCTGGATCCGTGTGGTGACCGACCTCCCCGTTCTGCTGGTTTCGGACCCTGCCTGACATCATCTCGGCCTCCGAACCTGCGCTCCGTCACCCGGACTACCTTCAGAGACTCCGTTGTCCCAGGGACTTCTACACCCACTCCTCTGAACGGACTGTCCTGCTACCCGTAGTGCTTCTGCTACCGCGCACCTTGCCCTCGGTGGGGTGCTCAGTCCAGTGGATCCACCTCCTTGGCCTACCCGTCATCCTGGTCCTAACAAGTGCAGACCCTTCATGTGAGGAATGTGGGTGCAATGAATCTGCACTCACTCTCCCCGGGTCCACAGCAGCAGAGTCCATGTCGTAATGGTTGCTACCAAAGCTGCAATGCCCTGCTCATGAGGTAAGGGCATGCCTAATCAGGAGAACTATTCTACATTTCCAAATATTGGTATTTGCTGATATTATTGCTATTCCACCTACTATATATTGGGGATAGGATCTTGGAGATGGAATACCCCTTTAAGTCCAGTTATCCAGCTGAATGAATACTTAACAGCAGAGCTCGCTATTTAGATGTGTTTTCTTGTGGCGTATAACGGACTCTCATGTTTGGTAGTCATTCAGCAGGGCAACTATAAAAGCAAATCCCTCCATTTGGAAATGTAGTATAGCTCTCCTGATCAATTATGTTCCTTACCTCATGAGCAGGGCATTGCAGTAATAATAATAATTTATTCATTTATATAGCGTTATTAATTCCATAGCGCTGTATGTCTTTGGAGTGTGGGAGGAAACCGGAGTACCCGGAGGAAACCTACGCAAACACGGGGAGAACATACAAACTCCTTGCAGATGGTGTCCTTCGTGAGAATTGAACCCAGGACCTCAGCGCTGCAAGACTGCAGTGCTAACCACTGAGCCACCGTGCCGCCCATTTAGCTTACAGATGCATAACCACCACTCACTGTGTCTGAACACAGGAAGCTGAGCTGACAGCCGCTCTGTGCATGCAGCAGCGTCTATTGTGAAGGAGAGGGCCGCGGGGGATCAACGCTGGTTATAGGGGGTGACCTGGCAGGGCCTGGGGAGGAGTTTTCTGTCGCATGTGTCATGGCACATGCGACAGAAATCAGAGGAGTAGGGTGAATGCGGCCGGCGCGCTGCTGTGCGCGCGGCCATCTTGGATTTCTGGGAGGGCATCGGGGGGGGCACTTTGGCGACACCGGGGGACCGGAGGGGACCAGGGAGGAGATTTATAATGTTTGTTCATGCCAGATGGGAGATAAATAATTTTTTACCGGCGCTGTAACGTGATCATCGGTGTACGGTGTATACCTGTGATCACGTGAGCGGGGACCGGAAAAACCGTCCTGAATCATGATCTCCAGGGTCTCAGCTAGACCTGAAACCCCGGAGATTTTCTGATGCTGGGGGGCGCTATTCACTTATTTCTGCCTGCTGTTTATGAACGGCAGATCAGAATAAGGCTACATTAACACGACCGATCCATTTTTGCGGTCTGCAAAAAACAGTCCGTTTTTTTTCACGGGTGCATCCATGTGGCATCAGTTTCCGTTCCGTAGACGGTCCATATGTCATCTGATTGTCATCCGTGTGCCTTCCGTTTTTTTTGTGTACTGCAAAAAAACTGAAGGAGGGTAAATGCATAAATTTACCCAGGATCCATAGCTTCATCCTACATGAGGCGGTCACATGTTCACTCCAGTGCCATTTTCTACTGCTTTTCACAGCGTAGAGCGCTCTGCTGATTTTCTTGTGCTTGTGCACTTCATATCAGTCTTTTCTGTTATTATAATGGCAGAAAGACACATAATGTCCCACTCTCCTGCATTTTGTAATTTTGCACCCTTTGGTGCCTTTCATGTGGCACTAAGGGGTGCTTAGCTTTGTATTTAGCCAAAAAAATGATAAAAAAAATGACGTAGGGTTCCCCCTAGTTTTGTAGCCAGCTAGGGTAAAGCAGACGGCTGCAGCCTGCAGACCACAGCTGGCAACCTCACCTTGGCTGGTAATCCAAAATTGAGGGCACCCCACGCTGTTATTTTAAGTTAAATAAATAATTTAAAAAAAAAACATGTAGGGGTCCCCCCAAAATTGGATCACCAGCCAAGGTAAAGCAGACAGCTGGGGTCTGATATTCTCAGACTAGGGAGGTCCATGGTTATTGGACTCTCCCCAGCCTAAAAATAGCAGGCCGCAGCCGCCCCAGAAGTGGCGCATCCATTAGATGCGCCAATCCTGGTGCTTCGCCCCAGCTCATCCCGCGCCCTGGTGCGGTGGCAAACGGGGTAATATATGGGGTTAATACCAGATGTGTAATGTCACCTGGCATCAAGCCCTGGGGTTGGTGAGGTCAGGCGTCTATCAGATACCCGACATCACCAACCCAGTCAGTAATAAAAAAAAATAGACGACAAACAAATTTTTATTTGAAAAAACACTCCCCAAAACATTCCCTCTTTAACCAATTTATTAGAAAGAAAAACAAATCCAGGTCTGGTGTAATCCAAGGGGTTGTCATGACGATCCACACTGTCCCAGTCAATGAAGAGCAGAATGTTCCCCATTGGCTGGGAGAGCAATGCAGTGACCTGAGCTAACATCAATGGGTCAGCCCAGGTCACTGCAGGGCATGACAAGTGCTGCTGTCAGCGAGGTACATTACCTGCGCTGATCTCCAGCACACTGACAGCACCTGTCACTGAGTTCAATGACCGCCGCCTTCACAGCGAAGTATCGCGAGAGGCCCGTGACGTCACCGCTAGTCAGTCTTGGGTCAGAAGCGAGAGAAGGTGATGTGACAAGCGGCGGCCATGGAGGACAGTGACAGCGCTGAGGTCGGGATGGCGAGACTTCATCACCGCAGGTAAGCCGAGCGGGACCATGTGCGCAGAGTGTGTGCGCAGAGTGTGTGCGCAGAGTGTGTGCGCAGAGTGTGTGCGCAGAGTGTGTGCGCAGAGTGTGTGCGCAGAGTGTGTGCGCAGAGTGTGTACGTGTGTACATGCCGCGGGCAGGAGGGGGTGGAGCGAGCTGAGCGGGGAAGTGTGGGCTTCCTGCACGTAACTAGGATAAACATCGGGTTACTAACCAAAGCGCTTTGGTTGGATACCCGATGTTTATCTTGGTTACCAGCTTCTGGCAGGCTGCCAGCGATGGCTCCTGCACACTGTAGCTGTAAAAAGCCCTGCTTTTTGCTGCTAGAACCGTTCTCGAACGTATCTAGAACTATCGAATTTTAGCAAAAAAGCTCGAGTTCTAGTTCGATCTAGAACAGCCCCAAAATCACTCGAACCGCGAACTGGAGAACCACGAACCGCGAACCGCGCTCAACTCTACTTATGATCAGTGGGGTCCTCTCTCTTTACTGTAGAGTCTAATTTCATGGTCAGAGGGGTATTCTTTCTCCTTGTAGAGTGTAAGTAAGTGCTTATGGTCAGAGAGGCCGGCTCTCCTGTAGAGTGCAATTTCATGGTCACTTGGGTCTTCTCTCTCTCTTCAGTAAGGTATAAGTGCTTATGATCAGTGGGGTCTTCTCTCTCTCCTGTAGAGTGTAATCTCATGGTCATTGGGGTCTTCTCTCTCTCTCTTCGGTAGAGTGTAAGTGCTTATTGTCAGTGGGGTCTTCTCTCACTCCTGTAGAGTGTAATATCATGGTCAGTGGGGTCTTCTATCTCTCTCTCACCTGTAAAGTATATGCGCTTATGATCAGCAGGGTCCTTTCTCTCACTCTTGCCTGTAAAGTGTAAGCTCAGTTCTGATCAGTGCGGTTCTTTATCTCCTTTCCTGTCATTTCTGAGAAATTACAATATTTACAATATTTGGGAATCACGCAAATTCATTCCCCTCAAATCAATTTTTGGGGGAGAATTCGGGGAAATTAGCAAATTCAAATTTCAATTGCTCTGGTCATCTCTAGAAAAGAACCTGACTAGTCTGTTGTTGCCCCTGTCGGGCTTCACCACATCCCGCTCTAGTTGAGTGTGATGTCTCTCACATATGTGTATATACTGAGTGACTTGTGAATCAACTGGAGTTGGGGAGAAGATGGCCAGATATGTGAGAGCACGTCACCTCGCAGAGTAAAACATATCTAGTTGCAATCACACAGCCAGGCTCTGATTTAAGCTGCCTGTAGACCGCATTAATCTATTGACAGGTTTCCTTAAAGTCTGATATTACAGCTCAGCCCAGTTGAAGAAAATGGGACTAGGCTGCAATGTTTTGTAATTCTGTATCACTCGTTCCAATATACATATGTACTCTTTATGTGTACAAGCTAATGGTTGAACTTTATGATTTTAGTTATGTAGTTCATGTTCATCATAACTTTACTGCTATACTGTAGTGCCAAATGTTGAGTGTATCTTTGAGGATCTTTTGAAAGGAAATTGCATGGCTTGGAATATATTTTACGTTGCTTTTTGTAAAAAAAAACAGTCCAACAAATTAACTTCATGGCTATTTCTTAACTTGAATTTGAAAATCATAAAAAATAAATCACAAAAGTAGTAAATTAATAATCATATTAACTTTCATAATTGAGTTAAAAATGTTATGAACCCCACATGCTGAATTCCAGAACAAGGTCCTTCAAAAAAATTGCACAACTGTTTGTTTATATTGTTCCTTTTTTAATATGAGGTAATACATTATATTCATCTCAAAATGCCTCATTACAGAATTCATTCCGCAGGAAAACAAACTGCTGCATTGTCAGAAAAATTAAAAAATTGATGGCTTTCACAAAATAGTGTTGTAAAAAGAAAAAAAAAATGCCCTCAAGTCTTAGGGTATGTGCGCACGTTGCTTTTTACCTGCTTTTTACCTGCTTTTTTGCTGCTTTTTCTTCTGCGCTGTTTAATGCCAAAATGGATGTGTTCTTCTATTCAAGCAAAGTCTATGGGAATTTGGGTTTCTTGTTCACACTATGTTGTTCAAAATGCTGCCTTTTTGAGGCAGAACTTTGGTCAAAAACTCAGCTTTGCAGTGCAAAACCCAAATGGCAAAAACAATTGACATGTTGCTTCTTTGAAAAGCTGAGTTTTTGACCAAAGTTCTGCCTCAAAAAGGCAGCATTTTGAACAACATAGTGTGAACAAGAAACCCAAATTCCCATAGACTTTGCTTGAATAGAAGAACACATCCATTTTGGCATTAAACAGCGCAGAAGAAAAAGCAGCAAAAAAGCAGGTAAAAAGCAACGTGCGCACATACCCTTAAACTAGTTTCATCCTCTAAAATTTAATAGGCGACGCACATTCTTGCAGGACATTGTACTGTTGCCATAATTAATGGTTAGCTGAAAATACTAGTGGTTACACTCTAGATCTTTTATGTTCTTTTTTGTCCTAATGTCAAAGTAATTTTTTGACAATGACTGAGCTTTTTCCATCTGTCCTAGTATGGACTCCAAAATGTGAGGTGGGGCGTCACCTGTTTAGAACCCTCCATTATTAGCCTGAGTGCAGAACCACTACCTAAGAATAGATGATACTTAATGTGTCCTGTAGCGAGTGTGGCTGGGAAATTTGGGACCAAACACAACTTTTCCTGACAAACTGCTGATATTGGTTTCAACAGATTGTCTGGTCTGGCTGATCTGCATTTTAAAGTTGCTTCTCATGATGAGGAGAACCTCTTAGGGCTAATTCACATGGAATGGTCAATGTGAGAGTTTCTTTGCAGTTACCACATAAATGCACCATTTTACAACAATTTGTTAATTGAAAAAGTATGATTTGACCACGATATGTGAATGCGCACTTTAAACTGTTCTTTACCATAGCTACATTTTTTTCAACCATACAATTAAAAAAAAAAAAAAAAGTAGAAAGCACTTATCCATTTACTGACTGACTGATTGATGCTATATCAAGAGCATTCTCATTATAAAATTGGTCGACACCTTTTCTTAAAAAAATTCCCATTTTCCAAAATCGAGTTGGTTACATGTTCCAATAGAATGGCCATGGCCTCATGATCAGGGATGAGCGGACTCATTGAAATTCGGTTTGGCGGGTTCAACCGGACATTACATAAAGTTCTATTCTAGTCCCTGACTTGACCTGAACCCCAATTGAAGTCACTAATTGGGCAGTTCGGGTCTCCATCCACATACAGCCAGTCATAAATAGAGCACTTCCGGGAAAGAGTGGCCGGGCTTTCTCCATTTTTTTTTTTTTTTTGGGTGCACGCTACCCCCAGTGTGAGCCATTTAAACACTGCAAGTAGTTCGCACTGGGCTGAGCACCGAGCGTACCCGAGCACAGCAATGCTCGTTCGAGTAGTCAGCATATGTAAAGCACCCCAACTCCGAACTCAAACACTGTTTTTTTTTGTAAAGTCCGTATTCGGTACGAACACCAAACTTTACTTTTCAGGTCTGCTCACCTCTATTCATGATTCTTGGGGTGTCCATCTTTGGAACCTCCACAGATCTTGAAAAATCTGGGATAGATACCCTATGAACAGAAAAGTTTTGAATCTCTTTAGTATTTTCCCACTACTACTTGTGACAATCTGGTCTGTTCATAGCATTATTATTGAATAAAAAGTCCTTCATACTAAATTGCTTTCATTTTCATTTACACAAGTCAATACTCTCAGCCTGGATTAATGCCACCACAGTATCAAGTATGATTTAGCTCTTTAAATAAATATCTTAAAAGAAAAAGACTGGAATCTCACCATCTTTCTAATCCTTCCTTCTTATTTCTAAAACACTGATGAAGTTTGAAAGCCGTGACCAGTTTTACTTGCACGTACGTTTCCAAACACTTCTTCACTGATAACACTTCATTAGGCAACAGCCAAATTATTTAATGCGACCGAGATTAGATTTTTTTTTAGCAAATTAAGTTTTCTGGAGTTTCTCTTCCTTTCTGCAAAGACTAACGACATATAACTAAAAATAAAATAAGCCAATTAAAAAGGTATAAAAAAAGAATTCTTAGATTTTAGATTACACGCATAACAGTATTATTTTCCCATTCTTTTCCTATTGATGTAAATCCAGCCAAGTGTTTAAGATGACCTTTTAAACTGTATGAAAAAAGCGAATTGGTTTCTGGGTCATTGACTCAGCAAGAGTTTGGTAGAAGAAAGGAGATCACCAGTTAGATGACAGGTAAATGCTGTCAGGATTGTCATTTTGACTGCCATCTTAGAAGCTAAAGGTGCTAGGTTAGAGTACCTGTCAGCTAAGTTGTCAATCAAGATGACCATTGCTATGTCAACACATTTTTTTTTTCTGTTTCAAGATAACATAAAAAAAAATGTCAAGATTTGTAGGCTTTTGTGAACTTGGCCATGTTTTGTCTTGGTATTAAGCAATAATTAGAAAGTATTAAGCATTTGGCATTTTTTTGGTGTTTTCCTAATTGCAGTGGGTCGCATCAAGTTATAACTTGGGGAAACCAAATATCTAACAGGTATTACTTTGTTCTTAAATGTTTTTTTGGAGCAAATAGCAGTAAGTAAAATTTCCTGAAATACATCAAATGCAGAATTTACATCTGTCTCATATATCATTAGACCAGGTCTACAATTAGACCTTTTATGCCTGAACTACAGAAAGTTGGTCAAAAATAGTTGTCTATGCAATGCAGTGAGTCTGTCAGTAAGTTTAATCCCCCTAAACCTTTCATATGTGCATATAGCCCAGCAAAAGAACTTATTTGTACCATTTTATTGTCAATCCATTGCCTAAATTTTAAGAAATCTACATTGTTAATGGTATGCAAATGAGACATAGCAAAATGGGCACAAGTTCTTGCTTCTAGAGTTTTCTACAGAGCATGTGCAGTAGAACCCTGAGCCCTTGGTAAGTTAGGGGTACTTCTCACATAGCGAGATTGCTAGCGAGATCACTGATGAGTCACAGGTTTTGTGACGTACCAGTGACCTCATCAGCGATCTCGCTGTGTGTGACACTAAGCAGCGACCTGGCCCCTGCTGTGAAATCGCTGATCGTTACACACTGTTCTGGTTCATTTTTTGCTCATTGGTCTCCCGCTGTGCAGCACACATCGGCGTGTTTGACGGCGGGAGACCAACGAGCACCGACTCTGTATAAGCAGCATAAACTGGTAACCAGGGTAAATATCGGGTAACTAAGCAAAGTGCTTTGCTTGGTTACCCGATATTTATCTTAGTTACCAGCGTACACCGCTTAGCGCTGGTTCCCTGCACACGTAGCTAGGGTAAATATCGGGTAACTAAGCAAAGCGCTTTGCTTAGTAACCCGGTGTGTACCCTGGTTACGTGTGCAGGGAGCCAGCGCTAAGCGGTGTACGCTGGTAACCTGGGTAAATATCGGGTAACCAAGCAAAGCGCTTTGCTTAGTTACCCGATATTTACCCTGATTACAAAGCGCAGAGTCGCTGGTGGCTGGTCGCTGTGGAGATTTGCCTGATTGACAGCTCACCAGCGACCATGTAGCGACGCACCAGCGATCCCTGCCAGGTCGAATCGCTGGTACATTGCTATGTGTAACGGGAACCTTATAGCTGCAATGCTTCTCTGGGGAATATTCAAATTGTCTCTCCAGGGAGGAAGGAGACGAACTCTAGCGCCACCTGCATTGCAGCTATAAGACCTGGCAGCCAGACTGGTTTGTCAGGTCTCGGCAAGCATAAAAGTTTTCCCCTTAGACCCCACTAAAGCTTCTCATACTGCCAGGTCAGATCCCATACTTTGCACTGATTAGGGGCAATCACTCCAAAACACCGTGTCTGCTAATTGGGGTTCTTCTCTGGCATAAATCCTTAGTCATATGCAAAGGCTTGTTAAAGGGCCACTTCTGACTATTAGGATTGGAAGTTCAAAGATGTTTTGGGGTAGCTTGGTGATTCTGGCACTTCGTGACTTGATCGTCTGCAAAGCATAATAAAATCTGAAGATTACCAAAGGATTTTGGGTCACAATGTAGTGCCCAGTGTCAGAAAGCTGGGTTTTCATGCTAGGTTATAGGTCTTCCAGCAGGACAATGACCCCAGACATACTTCAAGAAGCACCCAGCAATTAATGTAAACAATGCGCTGGAGAGTTCTGAAGTAGTCAACAATGAGTCCGGATCTAAATCACATCGAACAAATGTGGAGAAATCCTAAAATTGCTGTTGGGAGAAGGTGCCCTTCAAATATGAAAGACCTGGAGAAGTTTGCAAAAGAAGAGTGGTGCAAAATTCCAGCTAAGAGGTGTAAGAAGCTTGTTGATGGTTATAGGAAGCGATTGATTGAAGTTATTTATTCCAAAAAGTGTGCAACCAAATAATAAGTCGAGTGTGCCAACAATTTTTTTTGTACAGTTTTTGAAGGTTTGTGTGAAATTAGGTCCAATTTGCCTTTTTTTCCTTTGTTTTTCTTTTCTTTTCTCAAAATTACTGACAAATTCCCTTTCAATCACTTGAAACCCTTATGAATATCACTACAGACAGGCAATTTTCAATTATACCTGAGCTTATAGGGCAAATTGATCATTTTCACTCCTGTCAGGTCTTCTTGACTGTATTTGCATGCTATGTGTTTGACCATTGACTATGATAGACTGGAGATGACATATAGGAATCCAGCTTGAGTTAATTAATGCCGAAGCCGCTTGATTCTAGCAATTGGCAGTCAGAGTCATTGGGGTCAAGATGGTTGCCCCATGTGATTGTCAGTTGGAGATTCGTGGCATATTTTATGTAATAAGTGATGGAAAAATCCTTGAAAGCTATTTGCTATCAGTTTTTGCACTCTTGCACTTTGAATTATACCGGGCCTGTATAGTTCCACTGATCTGATTTAAGTCCTGGTTGTTGCCTTGGTCCTTCAGTTTTCTGCTTTTGGATAGACCTATGTATAGCACCATGGCTTTGTTTCTCATCAATACCCCTGCTGCCTGAATTGGGCTCGGACTGACTACCATTTCACATCCAAGAATGGCTCTTGCTTTGGTTTATTACAGCACCTGCTGAACAGAAACCATTTTGTAGAATTAATTCAGTGAATATTTGACTAGAAGGTGCAGGTCTACTTCCTGCAAATGTCAAGGCTCCTTCAGACTTTACATTACAGTGTGCTACAATCCATTTGTCACATAAAGAATTCATTGCCAAATCTGTTAGATGAGGCCAATACTTGGGCATATAGAAAAATACGTTGATTTTTGTACCGTGTAGTCTGTGATAGTCACTGGAGCTAGACTGTTAGCTGAGACACGCTCTTTAATTGGAGAGAACCGTATGGTAATATAAAAGGCTTTCTATACGCTATAACTTGCAAAGATCCAAGGATTTTCCCTGCCTTTTAAAATACATAATATATGTCATAGTAAAATCCTCTTATACTTCTTACTTTGCATTCAACAAAAGCACAAAGATATATTCCTAACATTTCTAAGCTGTTGATTTGCTTTGCTTCGATAAGTAAGCTTATAGTAAGTGCAGCAGCATTTGGTAGGATTTTAATATGTGGGGAGTACTGTTTTCTTTTTTGCACAGTTGCAGTCTCTCCTCTCGTCTTCACGTCGTTTCCTTATACTTGGTATTAGGGCCAAGTCTGTTGTAATGTAACCTGAGAAATTGCAGGCTTTTTTTGAATGTCATTAATGGGTCCGTTATGGACATTTTACTCTAAAATACATTAAAGGAGTTGTCTGGGAATTTAAGAAATAAATCTCACTTCTGGAAATGTTTTAATTGGGAACTGTACTTTCAACAATCTTTGCATAAATCAATAACAAAAGCGAATAAAAGAAACTTTGCAGTAAATATTACTAGAGAAATTTGCTGCTTTTTCCTCTTATAAGCCTCTTGAATTTACCATCTAAGATGAAAAACATGTATAAAATGAATAAAGTATTGGTTTATTTTTTTTTCAGGGTTACACATGAAAAACTAGTTATCTAGTGATAATCTCCTGCTGATAAAACACTGATTTTTTGAAACTACAACAAGCTATCCATTAAGTGACACATTGTTGCAATCAGGATCTCTGTCCCTACATCATGCTGCTGTCAGAATACATAGCTAAACCTGCTGATAGATTTCCTGTAAGTAATACCAAAGAAATGAGCTGGCGCATGAGCTGATATACTTGCGGCATATAAGAGAATCTTCACACTGAAGCAATTTAACAGACAAATCCTAATATGTAAAATGAGCCTATACCCTGCAGTAAGTGAATAAATAAATAGAGTAAATGTACATATAAATAATACAGGGTACTTAGTAACACTGTTTTTTTTTTTCTCAAAAAAGCTTAAAAGCCATCCTACAGTGACAAGCTGTACCACAATCGGTTTATTAAAACTCGCCTCGTGTCAACCAACCTCAATGTAGATTGGGGCAGGGCAGGACAGGGGCCCAACTAATTCAGCCACCTGCCCATGGAAAGCCACGTACAGATAGGTCCAGAAATACCTAGACAGTGAAACAAGTTTTGGCATTTTAGTTGTTTGCCTAAACATAGTCAAGATACAGTTATGTAATCAGTATGGGCTTAAAATGCAGACTCAGCTTTAATTTGTGGGTATTCACATCCCAACTGGAGTAAGGGTTTAGGAATTATGGCTCTTTAATATGTAACTGCCTCTTTTTCAAGAGCCAAAAAGTAATTAGACAATTATCTCAAAAGCTCTTTAGTGGGCTTCATTGGCTATTTTACTTATAAATTAAGCCGGAAAAAGTTCTTGAGCTGATTCCAGGTGTGGCATTTACCTTTGGAAGATGTTGCTGTGAAACCACAACATGAGGTCCAAGGAGATCTCAATGGAGGAGAAACAGACCATCATTAGACTAAAAGAAAAGAAGAAATCCATCCCAGAGAGAGAGCAGAAATGTTAAGAGTGGCCAAATCACCTGTTTGGTACATTCTGCAAAAAGCAGAGACGACAACAGTGGTGAGTGATTGCAGAATTCTTTCAATAATGATGAAAAACCCATTCACAGCATCCATCCAAGTGAAGAACAATCTCCAGGAAGTAGGTGTTTCAGTATCTAAGTCTACCATAAAGAGAAGACTTTATGAGAGTACAAACCATTAATCAGCCGTAAAATATAAATGCCAGGTTAGATTTTGACAAAAACATCTAAACAAGCCAACCCAGTTCTGGAAAGGCATTCTTTGGACAGAAGAAACTAAGATTAACCTTTACCAGAATGATGGGAAGAAGAAAGTATGGTGAAAGCTCATGATTCAAAGCATACCACATTCTCTGTAAAACATAGGTGAGGCAGTGTGATGGCCTGGCATACATGGCTTCCAATGGCACTGGGTCACTAATGTTTACTGAAGATGTGACTGAAGACAGAAGCAGCTGGATGAATTCTAAAGTGTACAGGGTGGTACTTTCTGCTCAGATTTAACCAAATGCAGCAAGGTTGATTGAATAGCACTTCACAGTACTGATGGACAATTACCCAAAACATACTAAAAAAGCAACCCAGGAGATTTTTTTTTTTTAAGGCAAATAAGCGGAATATTCTGCAATGGATGAGTCAATCACCAGATCTCAACCCCATCTAGCATGCAATTCTCATACTTAAGACAAAACTTAAGGCAAAAAGAGCCGCAAACAAGCAAAAACTAGTCAGCTGCAGTAAAAGCCTGATAAAGCGTCACAAAGGAGGAAACCCAGCATTTGGTGACGTCCATGGCTTCCAGACTTCAGGCAGTCATTGACTGCAAAGCATTCTCTACAAAGTAATAAAAATGAACACTTTTATTTATGGTAAAGTTATTTTTGATTATATTTATGGATGGTAAGTTCCCAGACCATCATAAAGGAAATCTTGTGAATCTCAACAGCATAGGAGAAGCAACTAGAGGACTTACAATATATACAATACACAAAAAAGCTAAAAAGTTTTGATAATCAAATAGATGTTTGGTCAATAAGACTTTTCAGCTTTCTTTAGATTTTGGGTATGGGTGTTGTATTTTTTGACTATGCTCTATCACTGTTATCAAGTACTGTATAACAGAAATAATAAAGCAGTGGTTCTAGGGGAGGATGTCTCCATAATGCAGTGCCATACAAAGGCATTGGGCAGCGACATACTGAAGCTCTGTACTTTGGAGCAGCTAGTACTTTGTGTGTCTGTGCTGTGTGCATGACTGAAGTGTCTCAGCTAATATATATGTGTATGATAGGGTTTAACTTCTCGGGTGAAGGTGTCTGTTATCCTCCACCGCCAAACTATGAAATGAATGCTCTAGATCATATTGACAATCCCATTATACTTGCAGAGGCTGCTTAATTTCTGGAGGTATTAAAAAACTCATTTGTAATAACCATGTAAGCAATATTCTGTTCCTGCAAGACATTTGTGTATGCCTCTTTCCTTTCATTCATTTGCTATAATGTCATTTTTGATGAAGGTCACCTATTTCTTTCTGCTTCTTCATTTGATTCAATTACTAATGGTCTTTTGTTGCATTGTTCTGTAAAACATATTAACTATTGAATCTAACATTGTTCCAGCTCTTAGCTACGAAATAAACTGTAAAAAAAAGTAGCACTAGAATGTGAATGGAGATTCTACTAAAAATACAGTTTACAATGCATTTTCTTACTCTTAAATTCACACAAATTGGTCAACTTTTCATTTTGATTTCTCGTATGTATAAGTGCCAGACATGTAAGTATAAGATCTATGTATGCATACAATTGAAACCAGAAGATTACATACACTCTCTATGAAGACACATCTGGATGTTTTTCTCACTATCTGATATGAAATCAGAAAAAACCTTTCCCGTTTTAGGACAATTAGGAACCAAAATTATTTATATTTACCAAATGCCAGAATAATGAGAGAGAGAATGTTTTAAGGCATTTTTATTACTTTCTGCAAAGTCAAACGTTTCCATCCATTTCATTAGTATTTGGTATCATTGTCCTTACACTGTACGACTTAGGTCAGACATTTTGGGATTTCACAATTGGGATGGTGTTCTTAGGGGTACTTTGCACGCTGCAACATCACTAGCTGATGCGAGCGATGCCGAGCGCGATAGTACCCGCCGCCCCTGTCGCACATGCAATATCTTGTGATAGCTGCCGTAGCGAACATTATCGCTACGGCAGCTTCACACGCACATACCTGCCCTGCTACGTCGCTCTGGCCGGCGACCCGCCTCCTTCCTAAGGGGGCGGGTCATGCGGCGTCATAGCGACTTCACACGGCAGACGGCCACTAGAAGTGGAGGGGCGGAGATGAGCGGGACGTAAACATCCCGTCCACCTCCTTCCTTCCGCATAACCGGTAGATGCAGGTAGGAGATGTTCCTCGCTCCTGCGTCTTCACACACAGCGATGTGTGCTGCCGCAGGAATGAGGAACAACATCGTACCGACATTATGGAAATGACCGACGCTACACAGATCACCGATTTACTACGCTTTTGCGATCGTTTATCGGCGCATCTAGGCTTTACACGTTGCGACATCGTTGCTGGCGCCGGATGTGCGTCACTTTCGATTTGACCCCGACGACATTGCAGTAGCGATGTCGCAACGTGCAAAGTACCCCTTAGACTTCAAAGCTTCTCCCTGTCAGACCACAGGCTATGTCTCAAAAATTAAGGTCTTTGTTTCTGTGTGCATTTGCAAACATTAATCACGTTTTTTTTGTTTCTTTTGGAGTAATGGCTTATTCCTGGCAAAGTGACTTTTCAGCCCATGTTGATAAAGTACTTGTTTCACTGTGGATAATGACACAATATTACCAGCTTCCGCTAGCATCTTCACAAGGTCTTTTGCTTTTTTTTTTCTTGGGTTGATATGCACATGTCTGACTAAAGCATATTAATCTCTGGTACACAGAACTCATCTCCTTCCTGAGCGGTATGATGGCTGGACATTCCCATCTTTTTTGTACTTGTGTATAATTGTTTGTACAGATGAATGAGGCACCTTGACTTGTCCAAGTTCACAAATTTCTTCCTGAGATCTTGGCTGATTTCTTTTGACTTTTCCATGATGCTACACAAAGAAGCAGTGTCTTTCAGGTGTGCATTAAAATACATCCACAGGTGTGTCTCTAATTACCTCAGATGTTGCCTATAATACATATCAGAAGCTTCCAAAGAAGACAAAATTACCATTTGAGCATGTGTGCCGCCCCTGTGCCAGAAGCCGAGCTGCTCGGATTCGGGTTCTCAGTGGCTCGAGGGTCTCCGGACCCAGGGGTCGTGCGGCCACTCAAATGAAGGGGGTATTTACAGGGGATTGTGTTAGAGTTTGTGACACCGCCCATGGTATGTGGTAATTTGGAGTACAACCGCTGCAGCTGGGAGTACCCGGGGTGATGGAATGGGGCAGCCAGGTGTTAGAACCCTCCACGGGTAGAGGGGATGCATCGGGACTCGGTGATGGGATTCAGGGAGTGTCGTGGAGAGCGAAGGGGTGACTTGCATACTCACTCTGTTCAGTAATCTGACACTGACAGCTGGATAAACCAAAGTTCTGGATACCGCTGCCGCTGAGGGGAGCTAGTTTGGGTCCCTTCCCCAATGGTACTGCCTGGTGATCCATGACCTGCCTCCTGGCACTAAGTTTACTTCTCTGTTGGTCACGGTAGTATGGAACTAGTTGGGTCCCGCTCCCACTTTGGCTAAGTGTAGGAGCTTGCTTTCAGGGTCACGCTTGGGATTTCCTGGACCGTTTTAGTGGAAAGTCCTATCCCCCTGGTTGCACTAGTACCCCGATTTTGGAGCGGGTGGAGAGCGGATCTTGAAGGCTCCGTTCTCGTCTGGTAAATTGTCAGGTTGCCTGAAGCTACTCCCTGACTAAGGGTCCACGTACCCCGTCGTGCCCTGGTCCCAGCCCGGTGATGGTGCAAGGCCGCCGGCTGTCCTCCTCGACAGTTCCGTGCCCCTTGCCACGATCCCGTGCGACTGGGGTCCAGCTCCTTCTAGACCCAGACCACTGTCTGCTACCTAGATAACTTCGAAGGAACCCGGCTCCTGACCTCCTCTCTCCTTTACTTCCAACACACTTCTCTCTACTCACTCTCCTGACACTCCTGACCCTAACCAACCTCCCAAGTGGGCGACCCTATTCCACTCAGGCCATCCACTGGTGTGTCTGGTGGGTGTGGTGCAGAGTGTACCTAGGATTTTAATTAGCTGTTGTAGGCAACACCTTGTAGTTGGGGACCCATAACCAAGAAGGAGGTGGATATTGCACAGGAGGGCAGATTATACAATACCGTGTGACGACCTGATAGTCCAGGGGCATCACATTCCTCCTTGGTTAAACGTAGCTCGTCCTCGAGCTACAGGATATCAGAGTTTTTTGGGTTTTTTTTCAACTGCAAAATAGAAAAAAGAACATTTTTATTAACAGGTTTCATCCCATATTAGAGAGGTTTGGCACTTAAACGTTACTATAAAACGAGTTCATCAAACCAACGGTGAAACGCTACTGGTTAGGTTAGTAGTGGAGGCTCAACCTGCTCTGTTGCAGCCTCTTTCTACGACAGTCCAGTTCCAATGTCCCGGATCCCATTAACCTGCCACTCAAACAAACTGACCTGCTGCATATCTATTGTGGGTCCGTGACCAGGTTAAGGTCCCGGGTGTTGCAAAAGACGACTCTGGTAACAGTCCTGAGCAACCTGGTAGCCGTTGCCCATTGCGCCAACCCCCACCAGGGCCTCCTGGTGCTGTCTACCAGCACTGCACTGTCCAAGGCCCTGATGGCCTTTTCCCTAGAACAAAGAGTGGAAAAAGGTTCAACAAGGAGGGTGCAGCCTAATTATAGCAGAATTTTCCTGTCACTTTCCATCAGGAACCCTTCAGCCGGTCCCCGACAGCCTCCTCCAGTTGAACACTGGAGAACAAAGTTGACAGTCCACACCAAACTTTAAAACTTGCAGGTTCCAGTCCCTTTAACATTGGGCACCTCCTGGACACAGTCTTGCAAAGTGCCCTGGTAAACCACAGCGACGACTTATGGGCACCACCACATCCATGGTATCGATTGAGATCTCTTCATCCGAAGTGGACTCTGCTTCCACCTCCATTATCTCTAATGCCATTAGTGCTTGTGATGACAGAGACATTCGACAGCCGTTTCCTCCAAAACATGGCACCCATTCAGCTTCTGGGGTACTGAAACCTTTACCGCCTTCCTCCATGCCCTCCGATTCCGAGTCCACGGTAACCGGGTCAATTTGGTCAGAGGCCACAGACTGGTCATCTCCATCAGGGGTCGAGGGATCCACTGCCGGTGTGCCCGGCAGCGCCTCAAGGTCAGCTATGGTGGAGGGCGGAGGTGACGCCGGCTGAGTGCTTGCCGTTTGCGGGGGCGGCTCAGATCGCACAGCCGCATCACCGGATTGGTGAAATCAACTTGGACTGTTTAACCGCTCCTCTCGTGGGACTCCAATCTCATGGGTTTGCACCGCCGCGGCCGACCTCCGCATCTCTGTCCGTGGAGCTGCTCTGGGAACTGTACCCTCTGCCAAACAGTCACGCCTCTCCGCCATCTTGACTCTGTGCTGTCCAGGTACGTTATGGCAGAGTCCTGGCGTCCCTGCTTCTCTTCCGCTGCTACATGCCGTCACGCCCCCTCGGTTTTCACTCAGCACTCTTTTCGATGCTGTGGCCCACTGGGAACTTCCGGTTCCGGGCTCACTCTCAGGATGAAGGGGTGGGTTTCGGCTTTGTGCACTTTTGTGGAGAAGACAGCATTTTGGTGCCAAAAGATGGTGGATGATGACGGAAATGGCGAGAAACGGGGACCTTGGTTAGCGGTTTCGACTTCAAAGGCGCACGTCACCCAGGTAAGTGGGTCCTGCTCATATCCTGTTCGTGACGCCAGGAATTTGAGGTGTGCCGAGCTGCTTGGATCCCGGTTTTCAGTGGCTCGAGGGTCTCCGGACCCGGGGGTCGTGTGGTCACTCAAATAAAGGGGGTATTTACAGGCGATTGTGCTAGAGTTCGTGATGCCACCCGTAGTATGTGGTAATTTGGAGTACAACCACTGCAGGTGGGAGTACCCGGGGTGATGGAATGGGGCAGCCAGATGTTAGAACCCTCCACGGGTAGGGGGGATGCCCTGGGACTCGGTGATGGGATGGGATTCGGGGAGTGCCATGGGGAGCGAAGGGGTAACTTGCGTACTAACTCAGTCCAGTAAGCTGACACCGACAACTGGATAAACCAAAGTTCTGGATACCGCTGCCGCTGAGGAGACCTAGTTCGGGTCCCTTCTCCAATGGTGCTGCCTGGTGATCCGTGGCCTACCTCCTGGCACTAAGTTTACTTCTCTGTTGGTCACGGTAGTCTGGAAATAGTCGGGTCCTGCTCCCCACTATGGCTAAGTGTAGGAGCTTGCTCTCAGGGTTCACGCTTGGGATTTCCTGGACCGTTTTAGGGGAAAGTCCTATCCCCCTCATTGCACTAATACCCCAATTTTGGAGCGGGTGGAGAGCGGATCTTGAAGGCTCTGCTCTCGTCGGGTAAATTGTCAGGTTGCCTGAAGCTACTCCCTGACCTAGGGTCCACGTACCCTGTTGTGCCCAGGTCCCAGCCTGGTGATGGTGCAAGGTAGACGGCTGGTTCTCGACAGTTCCGTGCCCCTTGCCACGATCCCGTGCGACTGGGGGTCCAGCTCCTTCTAGGCCCAGACCACCGTCTGCTACCTAGATAACTTCCTAGGAGCCTGGCTCCTGACTTCCTCTCTCCTTTACTTTAAAGGACAGAGAGGGCGCTCCTGTGTGAAAACTGATTATAGGAGTAAAACAGTGTGATGGACACACTCACCTGGTACTGTTGTACATCAGGTACAACGCTGGGGAGATAGCCTTAGGGAATTGCAGGGTGTACAACTTGGCGTAAGCAGGGAGCCGATCCTTTCAAACCCACAGGGGTCCTGTCCTCGGTGGCCGCTCACACGATCGATAATCCCACATGGAGATCACAGCCGCCGGACCAGGGCTGAGTTTACAGCTCCTCCTCTGGGATGGATGGTCCTCTGAATACAATGCCGATGACTCACCAGCCCTTCAGGCAAGTGTTGATGGATGCAGACAAATCCCAGATAAGCTGCAGCAGCCCCGTGAGCTCCACAAGGAGATACAAGCTTCAGAGAATAAGGGAAAAAATCATGGTATGGCTGCGCTGCTAAGGATGAAGATAAGGTGATGGTTTTAAGAATTTTATTACAGATAACTGTGCCACAACGCATTTCAGGGATGCATATTCCCCCTTCCTCAGGTAGCAATAATCATACAGGCTGATATACCTTATATACATGTACTCAAAAGGTCTCCACACCCCTTAATTAACTTAACACTTAATGTGATGGATAGTTAGAGAATGATCAATCAATTAACAGGGTTTGTAGAGGCCTTAGCTAACAAAGAACAATTGCATATATTCATATTAAACAGCAATGTTAAATAAAATATATGTTAATTATAAGGTAAAATTCTACAAAATAAAAAATATAATAAAATAAATGAGAATTATCGATTTTAATAATAAACCATAAATAGTACTTTTATACCATAAATGTAATGAATAGATGATATTAAAAAATTGTCTGAAAAATGTATATAATAGATCTGATCTTTCTGGATTAATATTATTATTTCATTCTAATATTGTTTTGGACTTATATTTAATTTTAGTTGTTACTGGTAAAATTAATAGAATTGACCGTGACGATTAGTACCGTAGGACTAGAAAAACTCAATTCTCATGGAAAAGAAATTCGGATAGCGGCACTAACAGTAACCCAATTATAATAATAATAATAAATACATTTTTACTCCTTTACTCATAAAATGTTTGTAAAAAAAAAAAAGGGGGGACTGTGTAGTGATTATATAAATTATAATTAATCATGTTAAGTGAATTAAAAAAAAAATTTAAATTTTTTTTTTGTAAAAACCTATTCTAAAAAACTTTTCATAAATATCTATCAAAAATAAAGTGCATTAAATTGCGAACAAAGATATCTATAAGTAACATTGACTTTTTAAAGTGACAATTGAACTGTGTTAAATCCTTTTAATATGGAATTTTCCAATAACAGAGACTCCATCCGACATGTTCTTATATCTAAAATTATTGGATCCTGTGATCCTGAACCACAGGATAGATTAATATCAACAGAGTCTGGACTCTCAAATCATCTCTGAATAATATGACTGATCTTTTCCTCAGTTTTGAGGATCAATCCAAAGTGGAAATAATCCAAAAAATTGATACATTATTTCTTAAACTTTATTTAAAAGAAAAAATTATACCAAGAGGGCTCAGAATGCCATTCACCTCATCATTCCTGATGAATGTTTCACCAGGGAATGGGATGGCTATATGATAGAGTGCTCCAGCGGTATTTTAAAACTCCTGATTGCTAAAAGGGAGAAACTGGCTGAGGCTGCAATGTTGAATATTTTAAAAATTAAAAAGGAACTGTTTATTCTGATGCCTTAGAGTATAAAGGAATGAATATGGCACTAACTGAGAGGCTTACTAAATTTCAAGGGGATTTGATTTCAAGGAAGGCAAAAAAACTTAGCCGGGACAGACAGGACTACAACTCCCCCCAGGCTCCTTCATGGAACCATAGTAGGAAGTACACCAAAATCAATCCCAGGGTAGATCCAGGTAATAATACTAATCCTCCCCTAAGTGATCAGCCTCAGGGACCAAGGAATTGGACCAGAAGGGGATTTAAGAATAATAACACAAATCATTCCAGGCAGAATGATTTTCGCCAATCTTTTAATTCACGTAAATTCGCTAACCCGGATAATTACCCAACATCTAAAAATTCTCGAACCCCAGTGAATCCCCGGGGTAATCCTTCCAGAGTTTCTGGGCCAGGTACGGCTGGTAAGCCGACTAATGGGGGTAGGGACAACGCACCGGTCACAACCAGGGTGTTTTTAAATTCTAATAAATATAAAAATCCAAATCCCAGGATCTCTGATGTACCTATCTGTAATAAAACTCTTAAAACCATCACCTTATCTTCATCCTTAGCAGCGCAGCCATACCGTGATTTTTTCCTTTATTCTCTGAAGCTTGTCTCTCCTTTACTTCCAACACACTTTTCCTCCCAAGTGGGCGACCCTATTCCACTCAGGCCATCCACTGGTGTGTCTGGTGGGTGTGGTGCAGAGTGTACCTAGGATTTTAATTAGCTGTTGTAGGCAACACCATGTAGTTGGGGACCCATAACCAAGAAGGAGGTGGATATTGCACGGGAGGGCAGATTGTACAATACCCTGTGATGACCTGATAGTCCAGGGGCGTCACACATGCAGAGTTTTTATACCTGGTGCAGTATTTTAAATAAATATAAGACCATCCTTAAACAGTACCTATCACCATTCTGGGGTAACCTTTTATTTTAATAAAAGAATGAGCAGCATCAAATGTTATTTAGAAAATTAACCAGTCTAACAGAGGTTCCCAGTGTTCCTAATGTCACATCCTTAGGATAGGTCATCAATGTCTAGGGCCCGACGCCCCACACTCCCGCCGATCAGCTGCTCTCAGTCCTGGCAGCAGGCAGCTGGAAATGATCAGCTCCAGTGCTGCCCCATCTTCTGTTAGTGGCCTACTACAAATCCGCCTCCTATTGATGTAAATAGGAGGCGGATGTGCACTACCCAGCCACAACCACTTTAAGAAGACGGAGCAGCGCTGGAGCTGAGCATTTCTGGCTGTCTGCAGCCGCTGCTCGGACCGAGAACAGCTGATTGGTGGGGATGCAGGGTGTCGGACCCCTACCTATCATATATTGATGACTTATCCTAAGGATAGGCTATCAATGTAAAAGTAGTGGACAATTTCTTGAAACACTTTTAAAGACTCTGGTACAGTCACAAACTGTAATGTTTATTGGTATATTTAGCACTTTACAGTCTATTTATCTTGGATTAAATCCATACTACTGAGATCTGTTTACTGGAGTTTTACCTTTTTATCTTATGAGTTTGAAGTACTATGGTTTAGAGGAACAGATATGAGAAAAGCCATGTCAGAATACAGTGAAATTGTGCCTTACTGCTCAGGGCTTTTCTTGTCCCAGTGCAGTTGGATTCTTTTTACACCTGGACAGTTATAATTATTGTGTTCTTCCTAGATATAGTGGCTTTGAGCCATATCTCTCTCTTTTACCCTGTTTACCAAGTTTAGAGTTAACTTGGATAAAACATTTCATTTCTATATTTTTCTATTACTAATCATTTTTTCATTGTACTTGCATAATATGCTAAATAAATACATATTGAGATGGGGCAGATAAAGAGAGAAGAGGACTTGTAAGAAGAATGTAAATGGTGCTTTACACTCTGCGACATCGCTAGCAATTGCTAGCGATGTTGCGCGCGATAGCACCCGCCCCCGTCGTGTGTGCGATATTGTGTAATCGCTGCCGTAGCGAACATTATCGCTACGGCAGCGTCACACGCACATACCTGGTTAGCGACGTCGCTGTGACCGCCGAACAATCCCTCCCTCAAGGGGGAGGTGCGTTCAGCATCATAGCGACGTCGCTGCGGCGTCACTAAGCGGCCAGCCAATAGAAGTGGAGGGGCGGAGATGAGCGGGACGTAACATCCCGCCCACCTGCTTCCTTCCATATTGCTGGTGGACGCAGGTAAGGAGATGTTCGTCGCTCCTGCGGTGTCACACATAGCGATGTGTGGTGCCGCAGGAACGAGGAACAACATCGCTACTTAAGCAGACAACGATTTTTGTTTTTTTGACGACCTCTCCAAAACTAACGATTTTTGCCTGTTTTGCGATCATTTCAGGTCGCTCGTACGTGTCACACGCTGCGATGTCGCTAACGACGCCGGATGTGCGTCACAAACACCGTGACCCCAACGATAAATCATTAGCGATATTGCAGCGTGTAAAGCCCCCTTATAAGCCATTTGTAGTCCAATAATGTGTCTGTGAAGTAAAATTGAATTGGGCCCTTTTACTACTTGGACCCCTATGTAACTGCACAGGTTGCACCAGTGGTATGTCTGACCTTTCACTTTGATTATTATTATTATTATTATTAATAATAATAATATTTTATTTTAATTTTTTTACATCAATGCAAGCAGCCTTCCTTGCAGCAATAGAATTGTTTAGTATTTGCAGATAATGATATTTTAAAAATTGTCCACAATTTGTGGGATTTCATATTGAAGCTACATTTTTTTCACAAGCTGAATGGTGCGAGGGAACAAAGTGGTGCGCATGTACGTGTGCCGCCCCCTGGAGCAGGCAAACTGCTTGGATCTGGGGTTTGCTGTGGCTCGAGGGTCCCCGGACCCGGGGCTCAGCGGCCGCTCAATTAAAAGGGGAGATATTTACAAGGGAGAGTTTTTGACGCCACCCGTGGTTTGCGGTAAGGGGAGTACCGCCGCTGCCGATGGGAGTACCCCAGGGAAGGTGGAGTGGGGCAGCCAGATGGTGATCCCTCCACAGGTAGGGGAGGACCCAGGATTCTGGAGATAAGTGGCGGATAGTGTTGTGAAGGCTATGCGGGCAGGCAGGACGCAGGGAGGGCAGTGTACTCACTCAGGCTGTAAAGATGTTGGTGCAATCATTAAGCAGACTCTGACACAGGAGTAAACCAAGTCTCTGGGTGCCACTGCCACTCTGGGGAGCCTGTCCGGTTGTCCATTCCCACTGGTATTGCTTAGTGGTCCGGAGCCTGCCTCCATGCACAATTGTGTAGATGTTCGTGAGTGACCCTTCGGCCTGAAGCTGTCAGGGACCCGCTCCCTATATTGAAATACTGGAGCTATGCTCTCGGCAGCTGACACTTGGGATTTCAGTGGGCTGCATAAGCTGGAAAGCCCTATCCCCCTCGTTGTGTTGATGCCTTCGATCTCTGAGCTCTTGGGGAAAGTTCATAAAGAAACTATCCTCCACAGGTGAATTATCAGGTTGCAAGCTACTCCCTGATCTAGGGTCCTGTACCCCACCGTGCTCGGTATCGGTCCGGTTACTGGAATTTCTGGTGCTGACCATTCTCCAAAACTAAGTCAGTACACCATTTTCCAATACCTTGCGACCGGGTCTCTGACTTCTCTGGTCCCAGACCACTGTCTGTGACCCAATCAAGGTCACGCAGGGAGCTACAACTCCCTCAGCTCCTTACTCTTTGAGGGCTACTCCTGATCTGACTTCCTCCCTCCCACCAGTCTGCCTGACCCCTAGGCGGGTGGCCCTGTTCCAGCTAGACCACCCACTGGTGTGCCTGACAGGGTGTGGTGTGAGGTGTGGTTTGGATTTGAGTGCTGATGGAAGCAATACTAGTGTTTAGGAACCCAGAACCATGGAGGGTGGGTTCTGCACCATGAGAGACAGGGGTGCAGTTCCTTGTGACACACTGATAGAGTCATGGGCGTCATACGAGCCTAGTATAGCGCTGGCGGCAACGCTGACTGTTGTAAGTCATGTTATCACTAGTGATGAGTGAGCGTGTTCAGCACTGATCGTTAAACAATGGGTTGCTCAGGTCCACCTGAGCTCGGCTGAGTATCACGGGTGCTCGGATATTTTGTCCGTGAAACAACGACCACAACGCACAGGCATGATGTGTGCAGGCCCCCCAGGGACAGTAATTTGCAGCATCTAAATGGCTCTCCTGGGGGTTAAAACAACGTTGGCTGGCATAATGTGACAAAAATTGAAAACCCTGCCTTCCCTCCCACCGGAAATGCTCTGTTTGTGGATAGAGATCTAAACAAGCCAGTCATTGACTCTCAATAATGCTCATTACTCATACCGAGCTTGTGCGAGCGACCAACCAGCTACAATTGAGGAACAAGCATTCAAGCATTTTAGTGCTTTCCCATCACTAGGTATCACGCCCACAACCGCTGGTGGTTCTCGTGGCACTGGGGACCTTGAAGGTTCCCTTTTAACTGCTTCAGTCATCAAAGTAGTATTTGGGGTTTATTAAGGAAGAAGTCCCAGTTATTTTTTTTTGTTTGCAAAACCTGCATAATTATATGTGCTCTGTACCGCAAGTGCAATCAAATACTTACCAATTGCCATCTTCCTCGATTTCCAGCTCATATCCAGTCTCTTATCATTCACTTGAATACAATTTTGACCAACTGGATCATACTGGGGTCTATATGTGAGACAGAAGTTTCTTTAAGGGCAGAGTCACATTAGCGTATGGCATGCGATGCGATATGCTAATGACCCCCGTCTCCTGCTCTGCTGCGAGCGTGAGCCGAGTGTCATGCAACTGTGATCCGATCTAGAGATCGGATCACAGCTGCAGAAGAGAGGGAGTGAGTGATCTCTCCATCTCCATTGTCAGACTGTGTCTATATTGCATTGCATTTGCAGTCTGATGCTTCACTCGCACCCATTAACTTGTATGGGTTTGAGTGATCCGAGACTCACAGACAATCGCAGCGTGCTGTGATTTTTTTTTTTCAGTCCAATTAGGGCCGAGGAACAACTCGCAGATCTGAGCTGCATCATTGTCTTACATGGGGCCGAGTGCAATGCGAGATTTTCTCACATTGCACTCGTGTCAGCCATACGCCAGAGTGACTCTGCCCTTACAATGTAAGTCTATAATGCCTCATTCTGATGCTCAATAAAATGATATTCTAAAAGCCACTTCCGGCTCACATATAAACCTCAGTGTGATCCGGCAAGTTTGAAGAGAAATCGTCTGCCCCAGAAGGGGACTGGAGTGGTGTTAGAACCAGGACCAGATGGTGACTGGTAAGTATTTGATTGCACATATAGTACACAGCACACAAGTTTAGCAAATAATAAAATTAACGGGAGTACTTCGTTAACTCTCCGGATTGTTGAATTTATACGTATAGATTAGGAAACTAAAGGTGACAATAATGTATAAAGTTCTGCAAAAAAATTACTACTTATTTTAAAATTAACTTGTTCTTATTCCATTTAAGAACTTAATAAAAGAAGCCTCCATTATATGGAATAGGATCACATGATTGAAGCACAAAGAAAAAGGCAGAGATTAAGGAGATTCACTCTTATTAACCAAAATAAAAAGGGAAAGAAAATGATTAAACAGAAAAAAAACAAGTTTTCTTTTTAAATCCTATTACTAGATTTGCATGTCTATTCCGCTTCAATATAATTAAGGGCGATGATCAAAAGCCACAGAAAATGATATCTTTAACACAGTCCAGCAGTTGGCCATTTCTAAAGGTTTCTGACTGCAATAAGGAGGATCTTGCCTGCAGGAGGCACTTCTGGTAATTAATCGCGGTTCCTTTTGATAACTGCAATCCCCAGAAGGAGATGAGAGGAGAATATCACACAGAAAGCAGCAGACAATTCTGTTATCTTCTATAGAGTCGCCCTGGAGATTGAATGTATTTCTCACTCACATTTCTCTGTCTCTATCTGAAACTGACAACCATAAGAATAAAAAAAAGTATGTATTTTTATGTTTGGTTAGACCATTATTACATTTTATATTTTATTATTCAGTTGCCGCATTAGCGTAGAAATGAGGAAATACTTGTTAGCCATTTTTCTGCTATAATGTTGATGATCGATAGTACTATTATATAAATAGGTATTTTTAGAATATTCCTCATTGTTTCACTGATAGCAGGGCCGGATATACCATTAGTACAACCTGAGCAGCTGTATAGGGGCCTAAGAGGTAGGGGGCCCACATCCACCTCCACAGTAAAGAGCAGCTTCTGTCACAGACACATTATGGGACTGCAAAGGGCCTATTTTCTGTTATTGCACAGGGGCTCACTTCTACATCTGGCTGCCCCTGACTGATAGCATTACATTACCGAGAATTGTCTGGAAGTAACCACTTAGGTTATTATCATATTTCAGTTAGACAAAACCTGAAAAAGTTCCTTCTAGGATGTTCATTTCCTAAGCCTGAGGTCAGACGGCCATAGATTCTCTCAAGTGAGAGAATTGGCCAAATTATGTTAATGACATGCTGATTAAAGGGTCTCTGTCAGCACCTTTCTGCAATGTAATCTGAAGACAGTATGTTGTAAGAGTTAAAACAGATAATTCAGCCCTGAATCTCTTATCTCAGTCATTTTTTTGCTTACCTGCAATTTTAGTTTAAGAGGTGCTTCACACACAGCGAGATCGCTGCTGAGATCGCTGCTGAGTCACGGTTTTTGTGACCCAGCAGTGACCTCATTAGCGATCTCGCTGTGTGTGACACTGAGCAGTGATCTGGCCCCTGCTGTGAGATTGCTGCTCGTTACACACAGCCCTGGTTCGTTTTTTTATTGTTGCTCTCCCGCTGTGACGCACAGATCGCTGTGTGTGACAGCGAGAGAGCGACGAAATGAAGCGAGTAGAGAGCAGGAGCCAGCATCTGGCAGCTGCGGTAAGCTGTAACAAGGGTAAACATCGGGTAACCAAGGTGGTTACCCGATATTTACCTTCGTTACCAGCCTCCGCCGCTCTCACGCTGCCAGTGCTGGCTCCCTGCTCTCTGCAGATGTAGCTGCAGTACACATCGGGTTAATTAACCCGATGTGTACTGTAGCTAGGAGAGCAGGGAGCCAGCGCTAAGCATTGTGCGCGGCTCCCTGCTCTCTGCACATGTAGTGACGTTATGATCGCTGCTGCGTCACTGTGTTTGACAGCTAAGCAGCGATCATAACAGCGACATACAAGGTCGCTGTTACGTCACAGAAAATGGTGACGTAACAGCGACGTCGTTGTCGCTGTCGCTATGTGTGAACCCAGCTTAAGGCTCTTATCTCTATCATTAGTGGGTCTCAGCAGCACGTGAGTTGTAGTCCAACTCCACCTCCTTCTGTGATTACCAGCTTTTGTCTATGGAAATCTACACTGAAAGCCTGGTGTGGGCAAGGACAGCTCTCCCTGCCCTGCTACACGCAAAATCTAAAATATTTCACTGTTTCAGAACAGCAGCAGCCAATAATCATTGAATTTGCAATATCTTTGCCTACATCATGCTGCTCTCAATTTGAAGTAGCAAAAACTTGCTGCAGATTTCCTTTAAGCTCTGATGAGAGTTTGAGTTAAGTGTCATTTACTGTGATATTATCACAGGTGAGGAGAAGATGGAGAGCTTAATTTCTTCATCTTCTTCATTGTTTGTGTGAGCAAAAATTGGACTGCACTGGGATGTCATCCAAGTGCAGACGAATCTTTGAAACGCACCTACAGAACAAAAGAACAAAAAAGTTATATCAATAAATACAACTACTGTATTTATGTTAAAAAAACAAAGTACACATATTTGGTATCGCCGCGTCTGGATCATCCCGATCTATAAAACTTTCACACTAGTTAACTTCTTTAGTGAACGTTGTAAAACAAAACACCAAACCCTGAAAAAAAGGAAATAAAACGCAATGAAAAAGTCAAATGTAAATAAAAATGGTTTGCCTTGAAATGTCACTTTGTCTCACCAAAAGCAAGGCTCTACTCATTGGAGAAGTAAAAAACCTAAAGCTTCCAAAATAAAGCGATGCAGAAACAATACTTTGTTTTTTAACCCCTTAACGACCGTGGGCAGTAAAATTACATCCTAAATGACATAATGTTACTGCCCGCGGTCCTCCGGCGGCAGCATGCCGCGATCGGCGCACATCTCGGCTGATTTTCACAGCTGAGATGTGTGCCTGCTAGGCACGAGCAGAATCGTTATCTGCTCGTGCCGATTAACCCCTTATATGGCGCTGTCAATATGTGACAGCGACATTATAAGCGCGATTACGGTAAAGTTTTTCTTACCGCCCGATACCGGAAGTCACGTGACGCGATCACGTGACTTCCGATAGTTGTCATGGTAGCACAGGGTCATGTGATGACTCCTGTACTACTCCTGACTTGCTTTTACTTTCGCTGTGCCCGGGGCACAGCAAAAGAAAAAGAGAGCGTATCTGCTGTTTACAGCCTTGTAGCTGTGATCAGCAGATACTGCAGAGCGATCGGAATGCTGATCGCAATAGCCCCCTAGGGGGACAAGTAAAATAAAAAAAAAAGTTAAAAAAAAGTTTTAAAAAATTAAAAAAAAACAAAAAAACCTAAAAGTTCAAATCACCCCCCATTCGCCCCATTGAAAATTAAAGGGTTAAAAAAATAAAAAATATACACACATTTGGTATCGCCGCGTTCAGAAACGCCCGATCTATCAAAATATAAAATCAATTAATCTGATCAGTATACGGCGTAGCGGCAAAAAAATTCCAAATGCCAAAATGACGTTTTTTTGTCGCCACAAATTTTGCGCAAAATGCAATAAGAGGCGATCAAAACGTAGCATCTGCGCAAAAATGGTACCGTTAAAAACATCAGCTCAAGACGCAAAAAATAAGCCATCACTGAGCCATAAATCCCGAAAAATGAGAACGCTACGGGTCATGGAATATGGCGTAAAACGTGCGCCACTTTTTTCTGAGAAACTTCCGATTTTTTTTTAACCCCTTATATAAAAGTAAACCTATACATGTTTGGTGTCTACGAATTCACACTGACCTGAGGCATCACACCCACACATCAGTTTTACCATATAGTGAACACAGTGAATAAAATATCTCAAAAACCATAGTGCTATCGCACTTTTTTTGCAATTTTTCTGCATTTGGAATTTTTTGCCATTTTCCAGTACACTATATGGTAAAACTGATGGTTTCATTTAAAAGTAAAGCTCGTTCCGCAAAACATGAGCCCTCACATGACCATATTGACTGAAAAATAAAAAAGTTACGTCTCTCAGAAAAAGAATGGCGAAAAAAAAAAACGGAAAGCGAAAAATCGGCCGGTCGTGAAGGGGTTAAAAAGTATTTTTTTGGTGTGTAAAAGCAGCAAAACATAAAAATACTACATACATGTGGTATCACTGTAAGTGTACTGAGGCAAAGAATAAACCTGTCTTACCAATTTTACTATATGGAGAACGTCATAAAAATAAAAAACAATTCCAAAATTGCTTGTTTTTATTCATTCTACCTCCCAAAGATCTGAATAAAAAGTGATCAAAAAGCATAATGTGTCAAAAATATTACCAAAATATTCTTCAACTCGTCCCACAAAAAACAAGCCCTCACATGACTCTGTTGGAAACAATGTTAAATATTCCCAATAAAAGCTTCAAATCAATCCACAAAAAAACCCCCCAGAAAACAAGTCTCCACTCAGGTTTGTTATCTGATAATCGAATTATTAATTAATAAATGCAACATTTATTAATTAATATTAAATGACCATCTAAAAACATAGCGGAAAGGGAGGACTACTAATAAATAATTCCATTCTTCAATAGGCTATCAGGCTGTGAGAACCTGTTTCTCCTATTATAATCCTTATATGTTTCACTCCCTAATTCAGCTAATTTAAAATCGTTCAGTTATTAGCCTCCCCAACATGTTTCACCACGTCTGGCTTCACCAGGGGACTGAGGCTATAATGAGCTGAAAAAAAACAATGCCTCCTTTTTCTAGAGTAGGTAGGGATGTAATTTGAGGTCAGCCAATAGTCACACACTTTTATGCACGTATCGCCTATTAACATTCCATAAAATCTCTCATCATTGGTAGAATTGTCATTCCGTCCTCCTTACGATTATATCCACTGGTTAAAGCCTTCTATCACCTTCCTCTTGGGATGAGATCACCAACCTCCAATCCTGGAGAAGTGCATTGACATTACTGGTTGCAGCTGCCAGTAATATAACACTTCCGGGTCCCTTCGGAATTTGCCACATACTCGGCTTCACTTTTCACTATATGACATTTAAGTTTTCCCACAGTCGCGGGATCTTTATGATCTTGTGGTTCTAGTCTGGGGCATGCGCAAAGAGGGAGGCATTGTTTTTTTCGGCTCATTATAACCTCAGTCCTCTGTAGATAAATTCCCAGAGGGTTGTAATTTCCAATGGGGTCACTTGAGGGGGAATTCTGCTCTTCTTTCACTTAGTGGCTTTGCATATGGATTTTTCAAACTATTCTAAGAAAATCTGTGCTCTAAGAGTTAAACACTGCTCCTTTCTTCCCAAGCCCTGCTGTGTGGCTATGCGTACAGAAACATGTGGGATATTGCCATGTTCAGCAGAAATTGTGTGTCAAATTTTGGTGCAGTTTTTACCCATTTCCCCATGGAAATACGAAAAATCTGGAGCAAAAACAATATTTTTGTGTTAAAAATGTAATTTTTATTTCACCATCCAATGGTATAAAGTCCTGTGGCACACCTGTGGTATCAATATAACTGCACTCCTAGACTAATTAATTGAGGGGTGTAGTTTATAGAATGAGGTCAAAGCTATTTTCTCACCTCAAAGGCTCTGCCAATGTGACGTGGCACTCGCAACCATAACAACAAAATGTGCACTATAATATGGCGCTCTTTCCCTTCTGAGCATTGTACTAAACCTGAAAAGCAGTTCCAAATTACATATAGGATATTGGCACATGCAGAAATTGCACAACAACCTGTACAGTCCATTTATTTTGTTTTACCTTTGTAAAAAAAATTATTTGGGGCCAAAGTAACATTTTTGTGGGAAAATTTCTATTTTCATGGCTCAATGTTGTAAAATTCAGAAAATTCAAGGTACCCACCACACCTCTAGATAAATTCCTTGAGAAGTGTAGTTTAAAAAATGGGGTCACTTTTGGGGAGGTTCCACTGTTTAGGCACATCAAGGGCTCTGCGAATGCAACTTTGCGTACGTATGTTCTCCATGCTGTACTTTTTCTTCAATTCTAAGAAGTGAAACCAGAACACTACTCAGTGGGGCCCTTTGCTTCAGCTGCATCATTTAACAAATTTGTCTATTTTGAACATGAATTCCATTTGTACTTTCCGAAAACGGAAAAGACAAGTGTAACTGCCAAACAGACATGTGAGTAGAGCCTCAGTAGAAAAGGTGTTTTGATCAACCTCCAATTAAGGCTATGTGCTCACGCTGCATTTTTGTGTGACCACAAAGATACAGCGTTTTTGTGCATTTTTAGCCGCTAAAAAACGCAGAAAAACGCACCCGTGGTAAAAAACGCAGAAAAAAGCATACGTTGTTGAGCGTTTTACCGCTTTTTTTGCCGCATTTTTGTTGCTACGTTTTTTCCAATGCATTGCATGGGTGAAAAACGCTGGCAAAAACGCAGAAAGAATTGACATGTTGCATCTTTGTGGTCAACACAAAAATGCACCTAAAACAAAACTGCTCTGTGCGGACAGCAAAAATGAAAACTCATAAGGGGGCTTTACACGCTACGATATCGTTAATGTTTTATCGTCGGGGTCACGTTGTTAGTGACGCACATCCGGCGTCATTAAAGATATCACAGCGTGTGACACAGACCAGCGACCTTAAGCGACCTCAAAAATGGTGAAAATCGTTCACCATGGAGAGGTCGTCCCAAACTCAAAAATAGGTAAGGGTTGTTTATCCATGTTGTTCATCGCTCATGCGGCAGCACACATCGCTATGTGTGACACCGCAGGAGCGAGGACCGTCTCCGTAGGCCGGTTTCACTCATCCGGCTTTTCGCCGGTTTACCGGATCCGGCGCTCTCCCGTACAGACAATACAGTACAGTGACAGCGCTGTAACTTCCGGGTCACATGCGCCAGTCACATGACAGCATGTGACCGGCGCTTGTTGCGCTGTCACTGTACTGTAGTCACTGTATGGGAGAGCGCCGGATCCGGCAAACCGGCGAAAAGCCGGATGTGTGAAACCGGCCTTACCTGCCGCCGGCTGCAATGCGGAAGGAAAGAGGTGGGCGGGATGTTACGTCCCGCTCATCTCCACCCCTCCGCTTTGATTGGCTGGCCGCTTAGTGACGTTGCGGTGACGTCGCTGTGATGCCGAACGTCCCTCCCCCTTGAAGGAGGGATTGTTCGGCAGTCACAGCGACGACGCCGACCAGGTAAGTACAAGTGACGCTGCCGTAGCGATAATGTTCGCTTCGGCAGCAATCACAAACAATCGCATGTGCGACGGGGGCGGGTACTTATACGCTCGATATCGCTAGAAATTGCTAGTGATATCGCTACGGTGTAAAGCCCCCTATAGACTTTGCTGGGGAAGGAAATTCATGCAGTTTTAAGACCAAAAACGCACCCTAAAAACGTGCAAAAACGCTTTGGAAAAACGCACCGTGCGCACATAGCCTTAAGCTGCAAAAAAGAAATTGTGTGCTTATTCCAATGGAGCAGACCACATTACTCCCTACTTCATCGGAAAATTGATATGTAAATAAATAACACAACAAGAATAGACACAACAAGGAATGTTTTGTTTTTTTTTTTTTTTAATTCTTTTTATTTTTCTACCCTTATATCCCAAATAAAGTATATTGGTAAAAGTGGATTTTTAACATTTTTCATCCAAGAAAGATATTCCACACATAGCCTATTTATAGCCTGGCGAAGGATCCATTAACCGAAACGTTGCTATACCATGTTGTAGTGTAATAACTTTTATGGTAAAAAAAAATATTCCTTTTATTGCCTATTGTTAGTGTGCTAATCTAACTTCTTATGTGAACAGAGCCTAACTTGCATTGCATCACATAATTTGTTCTACATTGCCATCCAACAATATTATAAAAATTCTGACAATCATTCATGATTGCTCACTAAAGCATGTAATTGCTTAGATCAAGCATTTTTCTTAAAGGGACATTCCACCTTATATTATCATTAGGGATGATCGAATATCACAAATATTCGGCAATATTTGGCTTCGCAAATATTCGACGAATAGGTCACCGCTATGCGAATATTCAGTGCGCACTGTAAGTCTATGGGAAACCCGAATAGTTGCTATTCGGCAACTATTCGGGTTTGCCATAGACTTACACTGCGCATTGAATATTCGCAAATAGTCGAATAGCGGTGACCTATTCATCGAATATGGGCGTAGCTGAATATTTGAGGTATTTGATCATCCCTAATTATCATGTCCTTTTTTACATCCAAACTTCTATGCTGATTTATATCTTTATAGCGATTTGAGGTCTAGTTTTTATTTATTTATATCTATAATACAAAACTTCCCACATAGACATAGATTAAAAACAATGGCTCTGATTCATCAAGACTGGTGTGAAAATTGGGACCATTTTTTGTAATCTATGCCTTTGTCACAGTGTGTGTGTGGGGAGGGGGATCAGACACCCCTGAATTATTAATGTGCCTCTTAATGAATCTGGAGTGTCTGAAAGGTGGAGTGAGCCCCCTGCACTTCGCTACTAGGACTGGAGTAAGATTTCTGGCACAAGGTACACCACAGCTCGTCATGAATTAGGCATCTTGTGGCATCACGCTTCGTGATATTATATATATATATATATATATATATATATATATATATATATATATATATATATATATATATATAATATATATATACAGTCATATGAAAAAGTTTGGGCACCCCTATTAATGTTAACCTTTTTTCTTTATAACAATTTGGGTTTTTGCAACAGCTATTTCAGTTTCATATATCTAATAACTGATGGACTGAGTAATATTTCTTGATTGAAATGAGGTATATTGTACTAACAGAAAATGTGCAATCCGCATTTAAACAAAATTTGACCGGTGCAAAAGTATGGGCACCTCAACATAAAAGTGACATTAATATTTTGTAGATCCTCCTTTTGCAAAAATAACAGCCTCTAGTCGCTTCCTGTAGCTTGTAATGAGTTCCTGGATCCTGGATGAAGGTATATTTGACCATTCCTGTTTACAAAACAATTCCAGTTCAGTTAAGTTTGATGGTCGCCGAGCATGGACAGCCCGCTTCAAATCATCCCACAGATGTTCAATGATATTCAGGTCTGGGGACTGCGCTGGCCATTCCAGAACATTGTAATTGTTCCTCTGCATGAATGCCTGAGTAGATTTGGAGCGGTGTTTTGGATCATTGTCTTGCTGAAATATCCATCCCCTGCGTAACTTCAACTTTGTCACTGATTCTTGCACCTTATTGTCAAGAATCTGCTGATACTGAGATGAATCCATGCAACCCTCAACTTTAACAAGATTCCCGCTGCCGGCATTGGCCACACAGCCCCAAAGCATGATGGAACCTCCACCATATTTTACTGTGGGTAGCAAGTGCTTTTCTTGGAATGCCGTGTTTTTTTGCCTCCATGCATAACGCCTTTTTGTATGACCAAACAACTCAATCTTTGTTTCATCAGTCCACAGGATCTTCTTCCAAAATGTAACTGGCTTGTCCAAATGTGCTTTTGCATACCTCAGGCGACTCTGTTTGTGGCGTGCTTGCAGAAACAGATTCTTTTGCATCACTCTCCCATACAGCTTCTCCTTGTGCAACGTGCACTGTATTGTTGACCAATGCACAGTGACACCATCTGCAGCAAGATGATGCTGCAGGTCTTTGGAATTGGTCTGTGGATTGTCCTTGACTGTTCTCACCATTCTTCTTCTCTGCCTTTCTGATATTTTTCTTGGCCTGCCACTTCTGGGCTTAATAAGAACTGTACCTGTGTTCTTCCATCTCCTTACTATGTTCCTCACAGTGGAAACTGACTGTTTAAATCTCTGAGACAACTTTTTGTATCCTTCCCCTGAACAACTATGTTGAATAATCTGTGTTTTCAGATCATTTGAGAGTTGTTTTGAGGAGCCCATGATGCCACTCTTCATAGGAGATTCAAATAGGAGAACAACTTGCAAGTGGCCACCTTAAATACCTTTTCTCATGATTGGATACACCTGCCTATGAAGTTCAAAGCTCAATGAAGGTTACAAAACCAATTTAGTGCTTTAGTAAGTCAGTAAAAAGTAGTTAGGAGTGTTCAAATCAAGAAATTGATAAGGGTGCCCATACTTTTGCATCGGTCAAACTTTGTTTAAATGCGGATTGCACATTTTCTGTTAGTACAATAAACCTCATTTCCATCCAGAAATATTTCTCAGTCCATCAGTTATTAGATATATGAAACTGAAATAGCTGTTGCAAAAACCCAAATTGTTATAAAGAAAAAAGGTTAACATTAATAGGGGTGCCCAAACTTTTTCATATGACTGTATATATATATATATATATATATATATATATATATATATATATATATATATATATAGTATATTAGAACATATAACATTATGAGTCACTATTGCCTGTATTTCAGGTGTCCATGGCACTGTAATCCAATGGTAGAATATGACACCGTGTTGCCAGCATGACATTTCCATAAGTACACTGTATAAAATTATGGAGAAAAGTCGGCACTTAAACACTAGTAAAGTGATAAATCTTTATTTTGGGATACATTAAAAAAGTATTCTCATATGGTAAAAAAAAAAATCTAATGTTTTCTACCACATGGGAATACTATTTTAATGTATCCAAAATAAAGATTTATGTGACGACTTTTCTCACTTTTCGTCATGATTGCTGATCTTCACCCCTGGTAAGGGGCTGATCCAAGTATCAACATTATTGAAACGTGGTAAGCTCATAGTTTTTCTTACTGTATGAAATTACTCTACTGTGTTTCAATAAATTTTAAAATGGCCCCAATATAAAATAACTTTTACAGCCGAGAGACAGATGTGTTTCATCATTATCTCTGCACTGATGTGTGTCTAATTGTAGGCAAAATGCTCGGTGCTTTCTTAGTGGCAATAAAAAATCCCTATGGTAAGGACTCTGCCAAACCTAAATATCCATAAGATACAAAGTAATATGTAACACTTGATAAGTTTATAGCCATAAAATCTTAATGGTCTCAGTATGACATCATTAAAGAAGAGCTTCTCAGGTAACGTGCGATAAATGTGCCTTAAGATGTGTAGGAAAGAAGTCTTAATATGGGAGCGTGTCAGAAGGTGATCAGTTGTGTAACTAAGGATTTTGTGTAACATATATTTTTGAAATTTGTTATATGTACTATATATCTATATAATATATACTGTGTATATATATATCGCAAGATATATACAAAATCATCATCATAAAAAAACACAAAAAACCCCAAATGAGTAATTTAGCAATTTTTACACTGGCCATTGTCACTATTTTAAACTCATACTTTCTGTCCTTTCGAGTGGAATTTTCAGCAGACTCCTTATCACTAGAAGCGGAATCACGGCAAACCCATCTGCCCCTGTCCCAATTACCTTTCTACAGACTTTTAATTATTACATGTTCTCCTTCTATTAGTTGTATAAGGGTGGAGTCACACTTGCGTATGAAAAATCGGTCTGATTCTCATGCCGGAGAGTAGGACGATTTTTTCTCACTTGTCATCCATGTGCTGTCAGTGTGCAGTCCTTGTGCTGTCAGTGTCTGTGTGCTGTTGTACCGCCCCGTGCTCCACAGCCGAGCCGCTCAGATCCGGACCTTCAGTGGGTGGCTCGAGGGTCTCCGGACCCGGGGGTCCTGCGGTCACGTCAATCAAAAAGGGGTTTGTGGTTTGGGGACGTATGTGTACAGCCGGAGCCGTGTTTAAGTTCGTGACGCCACCCACAGGATGTGGTGAAGGTGGACACCACCGCTGCAGTAACTGGGCACCCGGGGAAGATGTTTGGCAGCAAGTTGTTAACCTCTCCGTGGGCAGGGATGGTGGCCCTGGGACCCGTTGGGGGTGTTTGGCGGTGCAGGGAGATGGGTGGCCGGAGGGCACTGATGTACTCACGATTAGTAAATGCACGACTCTCTGGTAAACCAAGGTGATGGTTGGTGGTCTCTGCCTTTCTCCTGCACCTGTTTGTGATGGTGGACTACCTGCTCTTGCAACTTCAGGAGTTCACTCCTGGCTTTTGGTTGCCTGAGGAGCCCTTTGCCCGCAGATGCTGGCCCGTGGGATCTCTGTGCCGTGGCGGTGGCTTTCTATCCCCCTCGTTGGGCTGTTGCCTTCAGTTGGGACTTTGGGTGGGACAGGACCTCTAGTCCTGGCTGCAATCAGTTAATTAGCTAGCCCTCAGTAGCTTCTGGACCTAGCTTCAGGGTCTGAGTACCCCCCTTTGTGCTCCGGTTTCTGGGTCGGTTCCCCGGGTCGGTACCGGCGGGCCACTACCCTGTCCCGATCCACCACGGTTGCACCGAGCCGTCTTCCCGGCTCCTGCAGACAGAGGCCTCCGTCTGCTTCCTAGCCAGCAGTACCAGGGCTCTTACCCTGGCACCGGTTCAGTTTGGGTCTTTCCTTTGCTGGAGCTGCACACAGCTCCAGCTCACACACCTCTCCTCTTGACCTCTAGACTTGAACTTGATGACTAGACTAAACTTTCCTGCCCCAGGCTGTCTGAGACTCCTTGGTGGGCATCTTCCAACCGCCTGGTTCCGCCCCCTGGTGTGTCCATCAAGCACTGAGGGGGGTGACTAGGGTTTTATATGTTTGGCTGCTGTCACCTTGTTAGGGCCCCACATTACACCTTTCCCTATCTGTGACTACCTGGTTTGCCAGGGCATCACACTGTCAGTGTACTGTCTGTGTGCTGTCAGTGTACTGTCCATGTGCAATCCGATTTTTTTCTCAGCAGCCATTATTCATTTACAATTTATGTACAGGATCAATTACAGTGTTCTCTGCTACATGATAGAATTGTATCCATAAAAATGGATGTAACTAGGATGGTCCATTTGCCGTCCGTGTGACATCCACTTTTTTCTCGCACCCATAGACTTGCATTGGAGATTCTCGCGCGAGATACTCTTGAAATCGCAGCATGCTGCGATTTTTTTCTTCAGTCCGATTTGAGCTGAGAAAAAAAAAGCAGATCGGCGCTGCCTTATTGATTAACATTGGTTCAAGTGAAATGCAAGATTTTCTCACAATGCACTTGTGCGAGTCAATTGCAAGTGTGACCCGGCCTAACAAAAAGTAGAATCCCTTTGATAATTCGGCATGGGGCCACACTTTCAAACAAAGGGACTTTGTCAAGTTCTTCAGTATCCAGTATTATTATGTAGGGAGACTTTACAAATGAGGGGTGTAGCAATACCGATTGATTTCACTAATGACACTCACTCTATTACTTTCATTGCTTCCGGTCCAATTTTTTAAATCATCACTCCAGCATTTTTTTTTATTTCACAGCTATAGTACCTTATATTTTGTCCTCTGCCCCTAATTTTATACTCACCAGGCATGTTTATCTATTCCTATCGGTTTGTGTCCTGCTGGCAGCTCCAGTGTTTCATAGAGCACAGCAGAGTTCACAACTCCATGCAAGTCTATGAGAGTTTTGTTCTGGCTCTCATATGGTTGGATTGAGCGCTTGTGACGTATCTTCTTACTTCGGTCACAGGATGGCGCAGCGGGACCGCAGCGACAAAAAAAGATGTAAATGACAGAGGGATAGTATACGCCTTAGTGCAGGGTACTTACTTATATTTGAAGCCCCACTCCAGCAAGGAAAAAAAGCAAAAATGCTGGAGTGGTGCTTTAAGTTACTTGATCTATACTTGTTTCGCCATAATACTATGTACAGAAACAGAATCCTGCTTTCTGGCCCTTTCCGTGATTTAGACATCTTCTTATATCATGGAGGTATAGTTGAAATTCATCTTCTATCAGATGCTTCAAGGTAGTAGAGTGACATTGTATGGGCCATGGTTAGAAACACGCGGCTTTATTACTCTGCCTTCTGGGGGTCTCTGTTGCTGTCACTATAATTGACAATTTTTATTTACTGAGTAAAGGATTTTGCACCAAGTGATAGACACACCACAAGGCTCTAATAAAGTACAGTCCCTGACCGGTCAGGGGTTATAGTAGCTACTGCAAAACAACTATAGCAACAAAGCAAAATTACTTCTCTACAAAACAGATTTATTTCTTTATTTATTCTTGAGTGCAAAAAAATAATGTTTTGGTGAGTAGTAAGTTAGCTGTGGCAATACAGATGAAGGCACCTGATAGCACATTGTTGTACCCATAGTTCGGGTTCAGAAATTTGGTCCATAATCACCATTATAAAAGCCGTACCTCGATTTGTAGGATTGTAGAGCCACTCACTTTATAGACCAGTGACTGTATGTTATGGCCCAGCATTTTTATACGTTGTTTGATAGGATTGGCTACGTCTTGCTTGTGTTGCTAACCTTTGCTTGTTTAATTTACAGGAAGCAGCCTGTCTAAGCAAGACTGGGCCATTCAGTGGCCCGCAACGGAAACAGGGAAGGAAAACAGTCCTGTCACCCATCAAGAGACAGCTCAGTGGATCCGAACACATCTTTCACAGAGTCCAAAACTACAGTCGAAATGCATCCAGCACTACTGCCATTTGCCTGTAGCTCATGGATCCCTGTACACTAATGTAGACAGGTTGACTGTTGAAGCATATCCAGGCTCATGCCAACCTTCAGAGACTGGGCATCGCTCATTACCGCCATCTCCGCGTCAGCGACATACAGCTCACAATAATGCACCAAGGACACCCAATATAGTAACCACTATGACCCCTCCTGGCACCCCTCCAGTAAGAAGGAGGAACAAGCTGAAGCCGCCAGGTACCCCGCCTCCTTCTTCCCGGAAGCTCATCCACCTTATCCCTGGATTCACTTCCTTGCACCGAAGCAAATCTCATGAGTTCCAAGTTGGTCATCGTGTGGATGAGTCTCACACACCCAAGTAAGTACTTACGTCATTATAGGAAAACAAACTTCTCAATGTTTTCATTGGATGGATAGATATCACTTTTTGTACTTTTCCATTTAGTACACCTTTTTTTCACAGCAGTCGGCTTGGACACAAAATATTATTATACCAACCTTTTTTAGGTTTGATGTAAATGTCACACAGTGTTCTGCTATTTTTCCCCATCACTCAAGGTAAAGCAGAAGTCATTTACTATGTTTATGATACTGTTTCATTAATTTTGTTTTCCTTTTCTGTCCTTATATTATTTTCAGATATTAGCACATATTATGTATATGGAACAATAGTGCTTAACTACCGCCCCATTATCTTCTATAGGATTGACTGGGTTCTGTGAGTGCCATAGAAGTGATTTGAGCTCAGGCATTGGCACTACTGTTACACTTTCACAGGGGAATTTTGTGTCTCCAGTTCTATTGATTAGTGGGGGTTACAGTGTTACACCCTTAAGATCATACATTTATCAAGTATGATGTGAATAATATACATGATGGCCTTACCCCTGTAGAAAAGTCATAATCATACTTTTTAAGAGGAGCTGCATATAGTCATTAAGGTCAGTGATAGATGAACTGTAAAAATGTCTAGATATTTATCTATCTTTAATGTTGAAAGAAAAAAAAAATATATCAAAAGAAAAAATAGACAATTCTAACCATAGTCATAAAGGAGTTTTTCCGGGATTCTTGAGAAAAGTCCTAAATGTCAAATCGATGATTGTCCAGCTCTTTGCAGATTCTGTAGTCTCTTCATTGTTGATGGTGGTGTGATACCTATAATGCCCTTATCTATATATATAATTGTCTTATTCTGTCTGTCTGTCTGTCTGTCTGTCTTGCTCCAAAATTGTGTCCTTACGGTGACACAAAGCTGATTGGCCGCTGGGCTCGCCATGGCCCCGCCCCCCGCACGGATTGGCCGCTCGCCTCGGCTCCGCCCCCCCACAGATTGGTTGCTCGCCTCGGCCTGGCCCCGCCCCCCGCATGGATTGGCCACTCGCCCCGGCCCTCCGCACGCATCGCCAGACATAACCTTGCGCTGCCGGTGAACGCTGGTAACCATTATACACATCGGGTAACTAAGGTCCCTTAATTACCCGATGTGTATCGTAGTTACCAGTGTACACCGGCTCCGTCACGATCCCAGCAGCGCCAGACATAACCTTGCGATGCTGGGATCTTGACGGAGCCGGTGAACGGTGGGAACCATTATACACATCGGGTAACTAAGGTCCCTTAGTTACCCGATGTGTATCATAGTTACCAGTGTACACCGGCTCCGTCACGATCCCAGCAGCACCACACATAACCTTGCGATGCTGGGATCTTGACGGAGCCGGTGAACGCTGGTAACCATTATACACATCGGGTAACTAAGGTCCCTTAGTTACCCGATGTGTATCATAGTTACCAGCGTACACCGGCTCCCGGTACACATGTGCAGGGAGCCGGCATTATACTCCTCTCCCCCCAGGACTACTCCTCCTATTATAGTCCTCCTATTATACTCCTCTCTGAGTATAATAGGAGAACTATTATAGCATGGGGGATGGAGCATGATGGGGTGCGCAGCATGGGGGATGTAGCACGATGGGGGGTGCGCAGCATGGGGGATGGAGCATGATGGGGAGTGCGCAGCATCGGGGATGGAGCACGATGGGGAATGCGCAGCATAGGGGATGGAGCACGATGGGGGGGCGCAGCATGGGGGATGGAGCACGATGGGGAGTGCGCAGCATGGAGGATGGAGCACGATGGGGAGTGCGCAGCATGGGGGATGGAGCACGATGGGGGGTGCGCAGCATCGGGGATGGAGCACGATGGGGAATGCGCAGCATAGGGGATGGAGCACGATGGGGGGTGGGCAGCATGGGGGATGGAGCACGATGGGGGGTGCGCAGCATGGGGGATGGGGCACGATGGGGGGTGCGCAGCATGGGGGATGGAGCACGATGGGAGGTGCACACCTCCCCCCAACACACACACACAACACACCAGACACACACTGGGAACCACAAACACCGCCATACACAGACACCCACACACACAGACAACGCCGCACACACACAACACCCAACACACAAACACCGCGTCATACATAAATATACGCACATACCGCACAACACACACATTGCACAAAACATACCTCCCCCCAAAACACACCACACCCACACAAACCGCGCAACACACACACACACAACGCTACAGACACACAGCGCTCCACAAGCAACGCAACACACGCAACACACATACAACACCGCTCTCACCCCCCGCCACACCCAGACAACACCCAGAACATGTACAGCGCACTACACAAACACTTGGTAACTACACACAACAACATCTATATATATATATATATAACAAAAATCATACATGAACTACACAATACGTAAATTCTAGAATACCCGATGCGTAGAATCGGGCCACCTTCTAGTAAATATATATCTTCAAGCCCTAATCTTGTATGTAATTTGCTTTCTTATAATATTTCCTACAATTCTCCCAATCCACTATATGTTTTTTATTCTTTACTTCCGGTTACGTTTCATTTGAAAGAAGTCTCAAATGGCACATCACAGTAGGATGGCGCTGTAGCATGTTTCCACAACTTCCAGTAACCCCTACACCACTGAAACAGGATGTCATCAGGGAACGGCACTGTGGTCACTTACCATTGCTTTTGTTACTGCATCTGACGCACCGCAGGGCATTGGGGTACTCTGTCCCGGGCTCTATATTGCTGGGATATTTCACTGGATGGCCGTTGCCCGGTTCCGTGACCCTGGGGATCACTTAAAAGGGGTTTTGCACAAGGGAAAAATAAAATAAAGAGTTTTTTGTGATGCCACTTGCAGTATGCAGCTATATGGGGAAAGCCTCCGCTGCAAAGTGGATTGGATAAGTCCCAACCAATAGGTGGCCATCCATCAGCCTCTTACCCAGTCTGGGGAAAAGGGCGTGGATTGTGTGTGTTGTGGTGATTACCGGCACAGGTCTTCCAGGAATCCGGGGTTAGATGTAGTACCCTGTGGCACCTGACACTCAGGGGCGCCACACATCCCCTAATGATGTCCTGTTCCAGGGGGGGTGATGGACACGTGATCACAGCTTAAGTGTCCGCTACCAGACTTCTTTTGTGTTTGCCACCCACAGCTTCAGTAGCCACTACCATAATTCATCTGTGCCAGCTGCCAACATCTTCAATGGCTGCCTTCACAGTCTCTGCTTATGTCACTGCTGCCTCTTTCCCTGTATTGAGAAGTCATCAGGGGGCAATGAGTAAGAGCAGCCGCACCCCACTGCTTCTGTCACTGCTCTCAAATGACTTGTCCTCAGTAAGTGGCGCTGCTGTCAGTCACCCTGATTCTATCATCATCCCCTGTTGACTTCTTATTTCACAGAATTAGACAACAGTGTCAGAAGCAAGACTGTGGTGGGTGCTTACAAATTAACTGTAGTGATTGTCACTGAAGATGTGAGTGGTGGGCACTGAAGATGCAGACACTTCTCCATCATCCCTCCCCCTCGAAACAGGACATCATCAGGGCATGGCAGGGACATAATCTATAATAAGTGACAGGAATACTGTCCCCTGAGGACATCCTATTTCAGAGAGAGTCATAGAAGCGCTGGGGAAGTGACTGCAGGACTATCCTATTGTGAGTTCCAATTTGTAAGTCACCTCAAATGAAACATTACAGGAATAGCGATGAGCGAACCCAAACTGTAAAGTTTGGGGTTCGTACCGGGCACCTAGTGTCCGGGGCTCGAACTCAAACACAGAATTTTCAGGAAAGTTCATGTCCAAGTTTGTGTGCTTTTTGAATGATAAATAAAGAGTGTTGAAAGACTGCAGCGCAGCCAATCAACAAGCTTTTTAGCATGTGGACGATGCCCGGGTGGTCCTTTGGAACAAAACAAATTAAAAAATGGTGTGGGGTCCCCCTTATTTTTGATAACCAGCACAAGTAAAGCATCCTAAAAATACCAGCCCACAGCTACCACAGAAATGATGCATTCATTAGATGCACCAATTTTGGCGCTGTGCCCGGCTCTTCCTGATTGCCCTGGTGCGGTGACAATCAGGGTAATACTTTTGAGGTTGATGTCAGCTGTGAATTGACAGCTGGCATCAATCCCAGGGCTTACTAATGGAGAGGCATCTATCAGACACCTCTCATTACTAACCCGGTAAGTGTACAGTTAAAACACACACAGGAAAAAAATTGTTTGAATAAAGACACCCCCCACACTCCCTCGTTTATCAATTTATTATGCAGCACTGTAGCCTTTACTACGACCATTTTACAACAATTTTACAGCAACAAAGTTCAGGCTCCCTATTGAGTAATATCTGGTTCGGGGACTGGAATGAAGTTTGAGTCAAGTACGGGTCCCGAGCTAAATCCGGCAAGCCCGAACATCCACACGTCCACTCATCACTGTATAGGAAGTAAAAGAAAAAAAAACAGACAAAAGGGATTAGCTGTATAGGGAGGAGGGAAGTGGAACCGTACCCTTATTGTGAGTTGTGCATCCAATCCAAGCAGGTTTTTAATGAGTGCAATATCCTTAACTTCAGGCTAATAATACTGCTCTCCAATTGTCACAGGGCATCATTTGTGTTTTATATTAATTAATTTTTCTTTTTTTGTCTTGCGTTATTTATTGACGTTTTTGTGTCCAAATTCTGCAAAATGGCGCAAAATAAAAAAAAGTTATTATTTTTGTCTTTAATATTTTTTTGTGACAACTAAAATGTTGCAAATTTTGTGATACAAATTGGGGCGTACATAAAATAACTCCAGGAGAAGTGGCATATATATACACAATAAAATTTGCAACTAATGAATCTACCAAATCTATCAGGGAACCTCAAACCCCTCCTACATGACTAACATAAGAGAAACAGGTGAGCACATGTAAAATAGATATTAAAAAAGTGCAAATTAAAGTAAAAAGCACAAATGAAAAAAAAAAGAAAACGAACGGGCAAAATACAAAAAAAATAGACAAAAGTGGTACAATAATGATTTGAGCTCGCAGTTTCTTTATTTAGACCAGTATTTTTTATACTTTTGTTGCTTTGATCTGCACGCGAATGTGTTCATTTCAATGTCAGACCACTTTGTAGTTTTCATATTTTAGATTAATTTTTCTCCAATCCTGACTTTGCGTTATTGGAATTATTGCATTAATAAGGAACTTAAGGTATCATCATAAAATAGGTTTGATGGCTCCTCGGGGCTTTATCTATGAGATGAGAAGGGTAATGACAGCGATGTGTACTGCATTTTATCGATATTTTGTCTTGGGGTGCACTTCAGGATAAGAGGAAGGGAACTTTTAAAAATGATGATGACATTAAATACTTATTTTTATGATACTACTTTATAGCAGATACTTGACTTTTTTACAAGCCTAGGGTTTTTAGAATTGCAGAGGTGACAGTGTCAGTGTGCTGTGAACATCTGTGGGATATGTCAGGGACATGTTCTGTTTTCTGTCTTCGTACAGTGTATATACCTAGCTAAACAAGTGTCTATTCCCCGCAAATACTTCATGGTGCTGTTATATAGCTAATAAAAGAGCCAATTAATTAAACAAACCATTCATTGGGTAGAGCAAGACTGAATTGATAGACTACAGTACACTGCAGAATTTTAAATAGTTAATTTCTCACAGGGGTTGTTCACTGCATAAGCAATTCAAGGCCCAAGAGTAAAAAAATAATATATATCCTCACTTCCCGCAGAGGTGCCATTCCAGTGATATGAGAACTGCGATTCCCGGGAAGTGACTATTATTGCTGTTATTATTATTGTAGTGTTATTGTTGTTACCTTTGTAGCCAATCAGTGGTCACTGACCACCTGCAGCCTTTACCTCTCTGATTGGATATTAATGAGCTGCATCTGATCATCGACTGCTAATTGGTTGCCTCAATCATGTGACCCAACAATGTCATATCACCCTCCAGGAACAGTAGTATCACTAGAACAGCGGCGCTGTGGGACGTAACTATACATTGCTTTTATTTTCTGTAGGAGCCTGAATTGATTATTGTGAATTTGCCACCAGCTTTTAGTTACCCTACCCCATTTTAGGGCAGCATAATGTGGGGGCAGCGACCCTGATAAAATAATTGAGATCTACCAGTTCTCTGAATGCTGAGCTCGGTATAACCCTGCCCACACCACTGATTTTCAGCTGTATACACAGTGAATAGGCAAAAGGCTACCAATTAGTGGTGGGGGCGGAGTTATATTAAATACATGAACACGGAGGACTAAGTGGCAGAAGGTTTACTAGTCCTTTAGTCATAAAGTCACTGTTTTATCAGGAAGAAATTACCAAAACAACAACAAGCAGCCCAGATGCATTGCTGGAATCAGATCTCTATCTCTACATATCCTTCTCTGAGATTAGGTGGCAAAAACCTGGTGACAGATTTGCTTTAAAGGGAAACTGTCAGCAGGTTTTTGCTTCCTCATCTGAGAACAACATGATGTAGACAAGGAGATTCTAAATCCAATGGTGTATCACTTAGATTACTGGCTGCAGCCATTCTCACATAATCTGAATTTTTTGCTTTAGTCATGTAGCAGAGTCCAGAGAGTTGCCCCCACCCACAACAGGCTCTCAGTAGACACTGAGCATTGACCAATCAGAGGAGGGGACATGGCGGACTGCTGTTCACGTGAATTTCTAGTCCTTTAATTATAAGGTCATACTGCTTAAACAAACATAGCAAATAAACAAAAGATTGGACTGTGACAAAACAGGCATGCCTGAACTTTCTGTGTTAACCCTCGCAGCATGCTGGCTTCAGCTTACATAATAGAAACCTGCTGACAGATTCCCTTTAAGCAGGTGTTGTCCACTACTGGCAAACTGCTTTGATAAATCACTATGCTTCCACATAATTTTTGGAAGCTTTTTTTGTACCTTTTCACTGTTTTGCTCAATTATATACATGTTCTCTTTAGTTGCAAACCAACACCTTAGAATATCATTTTTCTGTTCGTATATAGTATATCTTCTCTTTGTGATTACACATTATGGAGGTATATAATAAGGTCACTAGAATGACATGTACCTGGATTTAGATATTCATTGAGCTTGTTTTGTGCAGCTTAAACACTATTCCATACCAGTAGTGACTGGCTGGATATATTTTGGCAGTTTTTATTAAAATTATATTTAGGCAAACATTTATGTAGCTGTTTTCCTTGGAATAAAAACTCCATAGTATAATGAATAGTGGATTAGTCAATATTATTAGCTATTATTGTGTCTGGTTATGCAAGAACTGCTCGTCATCTAATACGTGCACATGTACATGTATGCAGCTCTATTTTCTGATACATGGCCATGTGTATAGACGCAGATATCCTGCCTATGTTACTTGCTAATGGCCAGGACAGACTTACGTAAGTGACAGATAACATTATTTCACTGGAAGACTGTAAATGATCATTGCATGCAAACTGGAGGCCCGAATACCCCAGTAAGCAGATGGGATTCTGAATCAAGAATTAATTACTGCAAAAATGATAAGCGGAGATGGGTGCGGGAAGCAGGGCCCCATACTGCTTCCTGGATCCTTCATTTCATATACTAATTTGCAACTGTTTTGGAACAGAGATTCGCCTTTCTATTCATTAACCCCTTAACAACTTCCAAAGTAAAGAGATGCTAAAATCCTTCTTAAACTTTTAACTTTATATAGCTGACATTCAAAATTACATGTAATTTCTACAGGGCACCATTAAGTGTTACTTTTCCCCCACAATGTCCCTTAGTATGGTTGAAAAAATGTCCATCAATTCCAACCCGGTGATGGGAGCGGCTATGGATGCGGGATAGGTCCATTCCTACAAATATATAATGGTACCAAATAATAGTGAAATGTTTTAATTAAAATAAACTCATACAATGGGTAGAGCAAGACTGAAATATTGATTAGAGTCAACTATAACATTCTAATTAGTTACTAACTTCTAATATCGTAGTAATACGTTAATTATCTGAATATATTTTTACAATTTTGTAGGGTTTTTTTTGTACCTTTTCACGGTCATGCATCTCTATTTGTTGCCTTTTCAAAGCCTTAAAAGATTATCAGCTGTCTCTCTTTTTGTTGGACCCTTTCACACTCTTGATCCAGAAGAAAGTAAAAAACAAAGCAACAAAAAGGCATGAGACAATCTGTCCTTAAAAGGAACCTGTCACCAGATTTGGGGCCTATAAGCTGCGGCCACCACCAGTCGCCGGTATTGAGGTCCTGCGTAGGCGCACTACAATACTTTGATCTGCCTTGAGTAGGGCAGATCAAAGTGTGCTTGCGCGGGACCTCAGTGTTGGCGAGTGTGTATGACGTAGGACGCGTCATGCACGCCGCCTTCAGAAGAAGGAAGACCAAGATGTCCGAAAGAGGAGGAGTCAGCACCGGAGACTTTCGCCACCCATTTGACCAGTCTGCACTTGAGCGACCTCCTAGGTGAGTATTATAAAGTGTTTTTTACGTTCTACACAGCGGCCTGGGCTCTTATATACAGCATGTTAAAATGTTGTATATAAAAGCCCACTGGTGGTGGCCGCAGCTTATAGGCCCCAAATCTGGTGACAGGTTCCCTTTAAAAAATATAAAATTCCCCCTCTGGATGCCAAGTGGCAGTCAGACTGCCTCTACAGTCAAAATATGAATGCCATACATTCACATAAGCATTGGCGTGTTATTACTCTAAGCCTTTTTTGGAGTTACCAAGTTACCAAGTTTGCTAAACCAACTCCTATGAATTAACACTCTAACTTACGTAAAAAAAAATAAATGCACATTAGGCAGAAAATATCATTCCCTCGGAGTAGTCGGTAGATGTTATCATTATTAAATAAAAAAAGTAAAGGCAGCACTCCAAATTTTCAGGTGGAAAAAGTGGACTACATTGAGCCCAGTGGCTGGAGTACTGCCTTTACGTTTTCTTTCTATCTAATATATATATATATATTTATATATATATATATATGTATATGTGTGTGTGTGTGTGTATATATATATATATATATATATATATATATATATATATATACATATATATACATTACACATATTATCACTAATAATAATATCAATAGAGAGATAAAAAAAAAATGGAACAGCACCACTTAGAAAAGACACTGATTGCCAGGCCGTACCACAACCATCCAAATGTTGTTTTATATTATACTGTATATATATGTATATATATATATATATAAATAAATATATATATATATATATATATATATATATATATATATATATATAAAAATATATATATATATATATATATATATATACATATATATACATAATGTGATAGTGATAATATATGATGCATGTATGTATGTGTATATATATATATATATATATATATATATATATATATATATATATATATATATATATATATATATATATATATATATATATATATATATATATATATATATATATATATATATATATATATACATACATATATATACAGTATAATATAAAACAACATTTGGATGGTTGTGGTACGGCCTGGCAATCAGTGTCTTTTCTAAGTGGTGCTGTTCCATTTTTTTTTTATCTCTCTATTGATATTATTATTAGTGATAAGTGAGTGTGCACAATACTTGAACAGGCATTTGGGTGCTTGGGTACACTTGTTACTTCATTGAGTATCCCTGGGCCATGCTCGAGTCCCCGCCCTGCATATTACACGGCTGTTAGACAGTCAATAAACATGCAGGGATTGCCTTCCTTACACGGTAATGCTATAGACATGTTGGCTGCTGACAATACTGTGATTGGCCGGCGGCATCGCATCATCAGGTGTATATAAGACCTGGTGGCGCGATGCTCAGCAAAACTCTCTTCTGGAAGCAGTCCAGGGAGAGTTGATCTAGGAGGGAGAGCTTAGATTAGGGAAAGCATATAGGCAGTGTTTAATTGCTATAAAAACCAATGGGTTTGGTGTGCAGGGGTATTAGGTGACATATTTAATACTAATCACTACATATAATAAATTCCCTATAGGTTTAATGTGCAGAAGTGTCTGATTATATATAATCAGAGTATACTGATGTGCACTGTGATCAATATATGCAAAAGTAAGAGAGATAGGAGTTGTGCTTGCGGAGGTATGAAAGGGCTAACTGAATCCCGCAGAACTATGTAGTGAATCTTCTATGAAGTCACCTGCTGCTATGTACGTGCCTTCACTAGTTTCTAGCAACACCACTGGCCAGGGCGCCCTTTGTTTCCATTCATATTTCCACAAGCACAACTTCTATGTAACAATAATCACCAGGAGTTGCCCTGATAACAGTGCACAAACATTCAATACCGCACCAAGGAACCTGCCAGATCAACCACAGATGGTAGGCAGGCTTGGTGGGAGTACTCGTCTCTTCAACTCGCATACAGGCAAGAAACCAGCTATTCATATAATTGAGTTGCTCAGTGCTGGGGTCTGTTTCACGTTATCCTGTAAGGGGGGGGGGGGTCAAGGCTACGCCACCCCTGAAGATGTGGCGGCACAAATGAAGGTGTATTAAATGTATTAGTCTGCACTGTGTACTTTGGCAAATGGTCACTAAGTGGCAATGTGAGCAAGTTACTGCTTTCCTGACACCCTTAGGTAGTAAGGGGTTAAGTAAAAGGAGGGGGGCCAGAGTATAAATAGGGCAGGATGTAGGAGGAGGACAGAAGAAAAAGACAAGAGGGCCCAAAAACAATTGATTAAAGAAGATCCTAAGGGTCAACCCTTTGACACCGGACACGCGGGTCCTGCTCAATAGAGGACTGTGTGTAACTGCGTCCCCTAGAAGAGATGTTGAGTCTGGACGGTCGAGGTGGCGTCCATCTATCCTGGATTAAAAAACCTAACAAATTTGCCTGCGAGACCGAAGGTCAGTGGGCTCTTAAAGGTGAAGAATAGATACTGGCCACAAGCATGGGCGGAGGAGTGCTGTCGAAATAAGCCCCTTCAATAGCGCAACCTAAATCCCTGTGGGTGGGATGGAGTGGTTAAAGAACTTTTTGAATCGGCTAGTGCAATGTGACGTCAGACAGGAGAATGGAGGGCCTAGTAGCATCCGAAGGCGCTCAGGTGCTAGGAAAGTGATCAGCCGGTAAATTTAATTATGGAATGGAGGCTGGAGGGAACCCCGTCGGGGTCAGAAATGGTGCCTGTGGTATGGGAATTGAAAGTACCCATTTGATGAATGCAAGTAAAGTTCCGCTGGTTTAAAGAAGTGCATTTGTGTCTGATTCATTGTCTCAGTGGATGCATGAACTGTGGCAAAAGCATTCCTGCATTGGAGTGGCGACTAGGACGCAAGGGTTACTGAACAGCTGGGCCACTGCCTGGCAGCCCCTGTACACACGACTACCACTGCCTCCCGTAGCCACTCTACAATCCCACCAGGGTTCCTCTCTCATACTGTACCGCCCCGCGGGCTCGGCTGCGACCGCTGAGCCGCTCGGATCCGTGCTCGTACTGCGGGTGGTGGCTCGAGCCTCTCACTGACCCGGGGGTCACGTCGCTCTGCAAGGGAGTTGGCACTACACGCGGGGATTTGGGTGAGGAGTTCCACGGCCGGGGCCACGGTGATTTGGTTTGGGATGTAAGTTCATGACGCCACCCACGGGTTGTGGTGATTGTAGACACCACTGCTGCGGTGAAGGTATGGGGGCTCCCGGGAGCGGTGTAATGGCGCAGCTAGGTGTTGACCCCTCCATGGGTAGGGGGTGTTGGTCCCAGGGCCCGGTTGTCGAGGGCCGGGGTGCAGGGTGAAGTGTTGCGGTGCGGTGCCTGATGTCACTGTTGTACTCACTCTGACACAAGACACCGGAGTCTCTAGTAAACCAAACTGGGTGATGAACGGGGCCCGCAGCCGGCTGCAGCTTCTCCCAGAATAGGTTGGTGGTTTCCGCCTTTCTCCTGCACCTCTGTGTGTAAATGTTTGACTCCTATGCCTAGACACCGGTAGTCCGCTCCCCGACTCGTATATGCCGTAGGAACCCGTTTGCCTGCAGAAGCTGGCCCTTTGGGTCTCTATGCCTTGGCGGTGGCTTTACCCTGTATGGTTGGGCTGTTGTCTTCTAACGGGGCTTGTGTGGGATAGGTCCTTAAGTGCAGTCCGCAATCAGTTGATTTGACTCGGCCCTGTTGGTTCATGGCTTTGTACTGCGTCTGAGTACCCATCCTGGTGCTCCGGTTTCCAATCGGTTCCCCGGTTCGGTACCGGCGGGCCATCGCCCGACCCCGATCCCTACGGTTCCACCGGCTGTAATCCCAGCTCCTGCAGGCGGCCACCACTGTCTGCCTCTTTGCCAATGGTGACTGGGCTCCGACCCAGCCACCTGGTAGTCTCTTGGCAGGCCTGGACACAGGACTGCCCGTGAACATGACTGCTCTCCACCTCCTCTAGACTACTCTCTCCTTGCTTTACAACTTGCGTGTCTGTTTTCCCGCCTCCAGGCCTGTGAACTCCTCGGTGGGCGGAGCCAACTGCCTGGCTCTGCCCCCCTGATGTGGACATCAAACCTGGAGGGTGGTGACAAGGTTTTTTAGTTTGACTGATGTCACCTAACCGGGAGGGGGCGTCGTGTTGTGTGTGACTACCTGGGACGACCTGACTAGTCCAGGGAGTCACAATACTTTTTTATATATTGATGACAGTGCACATAGTATACTCTGATTTTTTTATACTCGGACACTTCTACACATTAAACCTATAGGGAATTTATAATATGCAGTGAGTAGTATTAAATACACATCTCTCACCTGATACCCCTGCATATCAAACCTATTGGTGCTTTATTACATGTAATGAACAGCATTGAATACGCTCATTACCCCGTTCTGGATGCGCTGTAGTTTATTTTATTCTAATTTTACTGTTTGCCTCTTAACAGACTAACACATAGATTCTGTTTTCTACCAGCTGCTCCTCACCCCCCACCTCCTCCTTATAAGTGACGCGCCAGTGTACTATTTATACATTACTTACAGTGTTTAATTGCTACTGCAGTAATTGTATACCGCTGCTGCACTATTAAAACAAAAGCCTTTTTCAGGGATACATACTGTATTTTCTCTAGTAAAACCTCTGTTACCTGCATTTAGTGTAGGGATAGCTGGTGGAGGAGGGATAGTGTTGGATTAATGGCATATAGGCAGGGTTGATTGCCTTACAGTTTTTTTTATAGATATACTGCTATTGTAACCTAATACAAACGTCCTTACAGGACTACATATTTTCTCTTCCCTATTAATACCAGAAAGTTTGCAGGCATATATTATATACCTAATTTAAAATGCGCAATTGTGCAGTAATGGGCAGGGAAGTGGACATGCTGCTCATCCCACACTCTGACACCCTGAGGAGCGCTTTACATTTCCATTTATTGATTCTGGCCTCTCGCCTTGCATGATGTCCAAATATATGAACAGCGATGGTTAGAAGACAACAGTAGGGAACGGCAATTAGAGTCTCAAGAGGTAGATGAGGATGAGACACAGTTGCCAACTGATGTTAAGTCAGCAAGTCAGTATGGAGGACCAGAGTGTAGAAGTGGAAGATGAGGTGGTGGACAATGAAGTCAGTGACCCAACCTGGGAAGGTGTCATGCAGAGGGAGTAGAGCAGCAGAGAGGGGGATGGATCCGCAGCACCGCAACAGGTAGAATGGGGCAGTGGGGTGGTCACAGGGAGAAAGCAGGAAACTGTTCCCCATAGCACACACACTTGTCAAATGACCACTCAAAGAGTTAAGTGTTCCACAAATCCGGGGCTTTTTTAAAGAAAGTGTAGACGTTAAAAGAGTGTTCATTTTACAACCTGTCTGGTACCAAGATAAGCAAGGCCCTGACCACTACCAGCCTGACCACCACGAGCATGCTCAAGCACATACATCAAAGCAGCCGATTAGATGAGCTGAGCACGTGGGTTCACAATCAGTGTCTGCGAGTGACACCACTGTCTCTCTTCCCCTGTGCTTACCTGCCCAGCCACTCGCCCTGCTTCTGTTGTTGCACATTCGCAAGTGTGACGCCCAGGGATAGGGGGTACTCAGAGCCGGGCCAATGGGGTCGCTTCTAGAGGTATCACGGTGGCTCCACAACAAAGAAAAAGGGGAATATGCACAGGGGAGATTGTCTGTGACACCACCCGTGGGTTGCGGTGATGAGATGGTGGCACCGCCGCTGCCTCTGGGGACCGTGCCCGGGACTGATGGTGTGGGGCAGCAAGGTGGGATCCCCTCCACGGGTAGGGGAGTTGTAGTCCCGGGGCCCAATTGGGAGTTGTGGTGGTGGCAGGGATTGCAGGGAGCATTAAACTCACAGTTCGGTTGTCCTGGTGTTGGATGAGGCTGTTTTCATGTATAGGGTCAGGAAGCACAAAGTCCAGTACTTAACCAGAAATTGCCGGTGTCCGTAGGCCTTTGGTACGGTGGTGTTCGGATCCCACACCCGTTACACGAAGCAGGGCCCTCTCTCCTCTGCACTCCAGCTAAGAGCCACCTTCTCTGTTTCGGACGGGGGAAGTCCTCTCTTTGCACAAGTCCGGGGTCCCGTGCACACTACGGCGGGCCACTACCCTGCCCCGGTCCACTACAGGTGACCCTGAGTTTACTCTCTACTTCAGCGCCAAGACTCGGCTTTCTCATTTCTCCACTTCCCCAGCAGCCCAGGAGCCACAACCCCTCACTGCTCTCCTCTCTTTCTCCTTCCACTGACTGACTCAACTCCTCCCCTCCTGCTCTTTTTGTTACACTGGGGTGAGGGGGCGGCTGCCTCACTGTACCAGTGTGGGATCAGATGGTACCAAGGAAGTTTAACTCTTTCTGTGACTACCTGGCTGGCCAGGCGTCACACAAGCACCATCAGCAACCATGTACAGTTCTTTGTCTCAGTGCAGTGTTCAGCATTCCTTACCCCAGGCCTTGGAACGCCAATGTAAATACCCAGCCACCCATTTGCCCAAACACTAAATGGCACATTTCCAGATTGCTTGCTCTAGAAATGTTGCCATTTAGGCTTGTGGACACTGAGGCTTTCCACAACCTCATGGTGGCGACCGTCCCTCGGTACTCAATCCCCAGCCACTACTATATTTCCCGCAGTGCAATCTTCGCCTTATACCAGTACATGTCCCATAACATCACCCATACCTTGACCAACGCAGTTACTGGGAAAGTCAACTTAACAACCGTCACTTGTACAAGTGCTTGTGGCCAGGGACTTTACATTGCCCTGACAGCATACTGCGTGAACCTCATGAAGGCCGGGACTTTGACAAACCCTGGAAGGGCACACGTGGTACTGACGCTGAGGCTTGCAGGCCCTACTTTTATTAGGGTTTCCTCCTACATCAGTTCCTGAATGCTTTCCTCCCCATTCTTTATTTCCGAATTGTCATCTCAGTGCATGTGGGCCATATCAGTCGCAAGCTGGAAGTACTGTAGCACAGTTTCGATGAAACTAATTTGTTTAGGTGACAAACAGCGCACCATTGCTGTTTCTGAGCAGCAGAGGGCAGTAGTTGAATACCAGCTACAACATGCTTGTAGGTATTCTGGTTAGCCTCCGCATGTAAGAATCAATGAGGGGGTATAGATGTCTGACATTTGTGAGGATCTATAAAACTATTAGGAATTAACCGAGATGGTGAGCATCAATGACGTACTCCAACGCTCACTGCTCCCAATTAAAGAGGAAGCTTTGCATGTGGACCAGGTGGAGATGGAGGAAGAAAGTACAAAGGCTGATACTACCCAACCGAGCCACATCTCATCTTCTTACAGTGGATTGGGTGATAATGAGGTGGAGGAGGCTGAGGAGGAAAAACAGGAGATGGTTGCCTTCACTACAGAGGGTATTACCCACACCAGCTTCATACTGTCTCTTCAGCATGGATAAGCTCAAGAAGAGGAGGAGAGGCAGTATGAGGAGAGTTGTCCTCCTAGTGGGGACAGGCAAGTCTTGCCCGTTGGGAGTCTGACACACATGGTTAACTTATGTCCCACTGCCTTTCCCATGACCCTTGCTTTATACGCACTTTGGCCAACACTGATTACTAGTTGTTCACTCTTCTCTACCTACTCTACAAGGAGAACTTTCTCTGATTCCTGTGGTGGAGAGGGCTAGTAAAATGGTGCTATACCAGAAGGCCCTAGTTGAACAATCAGTACAAAAATTCCCATGTGAAAACACTGGCTGCAGAGGTCATAGTTCCTTAGGAAAAAAAGAAGGAGAGATGAGGGAGACACACACCAGATCCAACAGAGGCAGTGGAACATTATCAAAGGTCTGGAACAGTTTTCTAAGACCCTTCCAGCACCCAGGCCCTGATGCGCAGGGTAGTACTCTGACAAAATTGTTCCCAGCAGCAACCTGGGAGTCAGAGATGCATCCAGGCATAGTTCCCATGCAGTTCCCATTCCATGTGCTGTTTCTATTCATTTCAGAGATTTTTCTGACTCTCCAGCCCTCCTTTTAGGGTCTTTCCAAAAAATGCTTCATTTTCTCATTGACTTCCATTTTACACGGTACTCCATTTGAGGCTGTATAAGTGTCCGACCTGCTCACTTTGAGCACCGAGCACTTGAGCATTTTATTATTCGCTCACCACTAATCATTGTGTCAAGATTTGTTTATAAATACTATATTTTCTAGACGTAAAGCACAAGCACCACTCCAGTGTTTTTTAGCAGTAAAAGGTGAAACCACTGGCTTGGGGAGTATGAGACAGGGGACCCTGAACTTGGATTTAAAGTGCCACTCCAGTGCTCAGCAAAAAAACCTAAACATCACCCTTCAACAGGTAATATACATTTCTCAACATGAAAATTGTAACAATGTGAAGGCAAAGTCATGGAATTCTGGAAATCGCTGACGGCCCCGCCAGTCTGTTGAGATCACCATCCAGAGGGGTTATCATATGAACAATGAATCCAGTCAGCGGCTTCTTATCAGCTGCAGTGTTCCCATGTTTTCCACGTGGAACGAACAGCTTGACATCTTTTAACCCTTTAGTGACGGAGCTAATTTTCACCTTAATGACCAGACCAAATTTTGCAATTCTGACCAGTGTCACTTCATGAGGTTATAACTCTAGAACGCTTCAACGGATCCCGGTGATTCTGAGACTGTTTTTTCGTCACATATTGGACTTCATGTTAGTACCAAATTTAGGACAATATTTTTTGCGTTTATTTATGAAAAAAATTGAATATTGGCAAAAATTTTCAACTTTTGAATTTTTATACCGTTAAACCAGAGATTTCTGTGACACAAAATAGTTAATAACTAACATTTCCCACTTATCTACTTTACATCAGCACAATTTTGGAAACAAAATTTTTTTTTGTTAGGAAGTTAGAGGGGTTCAAAGTTTATCAGCGATTTCTCATTTTTACATCAAAATTTACAAAACCATTTTTTTAGGGACCACATCACATTTGAAGTGACTTTGAGAGGCCTAGATGACAGAAAATACCCAAAAGTGACACCATTATAAAAACTGCACCCCCAAAGTACTCAAAACCACATTCAAGAAGTTTATTAACCCTTCAGGTGCTTCACAAAACAAACAAAAGCAATGTGGAATGAAAAAAAGCAAAAATTAAATTTTACCTAAAAATGTTGCTCTAACCCAAATTTATTCACTTTTAGAAGAAATAACACAACAAAATGGACCCCAAAACTTGTTCCCCACTTTCTTATGAGCGCGCCGATACCCCACATGTGGTCAGAAACCTCTGTTTGGACAAATGGGAGGGCTCGGAACAGAAGGAGCAATATTTGAATTTTGGAAAGCAAATTTGGCTGAAATATATTGCGGGCACCATGTTGCATTTACAGGTCCGCTAAGGTACCTAAACAGAAGAAATCCCTCACAAGTGACACCATTTTGGAAACTAGACCCCTCAAGGCTTCTATCTAGGGGTATAGTAAGCATTTTATATCCACAGGTACTTCACAGATTTTGTTAACGTTACGTTGTCATATTGAAAATTTTAATAATTTTCTCAAAAATGTTGCTTTAGCATCAATTTTCTCACTTTTTCAAGAGGTAATTCCAAAAATTTGACCTCAAGGTTTGTTAACCACTTTTTTATGAGCGCGGTGATACCTCACATGTGGTCTGAAACCTTTGTTTGGACAAATGGGAGGGCTTGGAACGAAAGGAGCAATATTTGAATTTTGGAAAGGAAATTTGGCTGAAAAAGATTGCGGGCACCATGTCACATTTGGAGGACCCCTAAGGTACCTAAACAGCAGAAACCCCGCACAAGTGACCCCATTTTGGAAACTAGGCCCCTCAAGGAATTTATCTAGATGTTTGGTGAGTACCCTGAACCCCCAGGTGCTTCACAGAATTTTAGAACGTTGAGCCATGAAAAAAAAAAAATTAAATTTTACCACAAAATTGTTATTTCAACCAGGTAGCTTTTTGTTTTACAAGAGTAAAAGGAAAAAATTCAGCATAACATTTATTGTGCAATTTCTCCTGAGTTTGGCGATACCTTATATGTGGTGGAAATCAACTGTTTGGGCGCATGGCAGGGCTCGGAAGGGAAGGAGTGCCATTTGACTGCAAAATTGGCTGGAATCAATAGCGGACGCCAGGTTGCATTTGGAGAGCCCCTGAGGTACCTAAACAGTGGCTGTCCCCCACAAGTGACTCCATTCTGGAAACAAGACACCTCAAGGCTTTTATCTAGGTGTATAGTGAGCAGTTTGAATCCACGAATACTTCACAGAATTTGATAAGCTTAGGTTGCCATATTGAAAATTTTCATTTTTTTCACAAAAATGTTGCTTCAGCATCAAATTTCTCACTTTTTCAAGAGACAACAACAAACCGTGGACCCAACAGGTTGTTATCCAATGTCTTATGAGCACAGGGATACCCCACATGTGGCCAAAAACCTCTGTTTGGATAAATGGGAGGGCTTGGAATGGAAGGAGTACCATTTGAATTCTGGAAAAATTGAGAAAAAATGCGGGCACCATGTCACATTTGCAGGGCCCCTTGGGTACATTAGAAACCCCCCACAAGTGACTCCATTTTGGAAACTGGATTTTATTCAGGAGTATAGTAAGCATTTTGAATCCACAGGTACTTCACAAAAATGTTGCTGTAGCAACAAATGTCTCACTTCTAGGCTATGTGGCCATGATCCAGTGACACGGCGTCTAGTACCCAGTGTCAGCCTTCCTGCAGAGATGTGAGTGTTGTCCACGGGAGAACGCAGCTGCCCATGCCCACGATTTGGGTTCAGGCCGCTGTGGAGCTCTATGCTACCTGCAGAGAACACTCATCTCCGCAGCATAAATTGACATGCTGAGGCTCGGGAAGCTGCACCACAGGTCTGTTTATGCTGCGGAGAAGAGAAGCACAGTGGGCATGGGATTTCTAAAAATCCTTCCACTGTGCTTCTACTGCACAACGCAGCGCTATGGACGCAGGGAAAACACTCTGCGCCCAAAACGCTGCAAATCCCGATTGTGGGCGCACAGCCTAAAATGCAACAAAGGATGAATGGATAGATGTCAAACATATATAACGTCCCACCCCCTGCATATTCTAAGCTGGCGCCCTTTAGTGCCTTTCATGTGGCACTAAAGGGTGCCTAGCCTTGTATTTAGCCCCCCAAAAAATAAATAATTAAAATAAACGACGTGGGGTCCCCCCTATTTTTGATAGCCAGCTAGGGTAAAGCAGACAGCTGTAGCCTGCAAACCACAGCTGACAGCTTCACCTTGGCTGGTGATCAATTTGGAGGGCTCCCCAGGCGTTTTAAAAAAAAAACAAAAAACGTGGGGTCCCCCCCAAATTAGATCACCAGCCAAGGTGAAGCGGACAGCTGGGGTCTGGTATTCTCAGGGTGGGAAGAGCCATGGTTATTGGACTCTTCCCAGCCTAAAAATAGCAGGCAGCAGCCGCCCCAGAAGTGGCGCATCCATTAGATGCGCCAATCCTGGCGCTTTGCTCCAGCTCATCCCGCGCCCTGGTGCGGTGGCAGACGGGGTAATATATGGGGTTGATACCAGCTGTAATGTCACCTGGCATCAAGCCCTGGGGTTAGTGATGTCACGGCATCTGAACAGATACCCGACATTACTAACCCAGTCAAGTAATAGAAAAAAATAAAGACAAAAAAAAAATTTATTTGAAAAAAAAACTCCCCGAAACATTCCTCTTTTACCAATTTATTGAAAATAAATAAATTTCGGTCGCTGTAATCCATTTTGGAGGTCCCACGCCGACTCTGGATCTTCTAGAATATGGGGGGCACGTTCAGGGAACGTATCCCCCATTTTCTGGAAGAGCAAGCTCTCCATGAGCAGTGTGGGTGCAGTAATCTGAGAATACTGCACTCACACTGCCCCGGTCCAACCTAGGGCAGAGTGACCTGCAGTAACCTCATTCTAGAATATGAGGGGCACGCTCACAGAACGTACCCCCCATTTTCTAGAACAGCAGTCTCTCCATGTGAGGAGTGTGGCTGCAGATTACCGCACTCACCCTCCCCCGGTCCACAGTGGAGCAGCCTGTGCAGTAGCGACGTCAGCATCCCTGCTTGCAGGGATCCAGCTGACATCCGCTGTCTGCGCATGCGCCGCCAGCTTTCAAGAAGGAGGCGGCGTGATCGCGGGGCCGGAGCACCAGCAGCCAGGTAACGTAAAACCGGGGGCTGGGGGGGGTGATGGGGGGTGACGGGGGGTGACGGCGGGACAACTTTCTGCCGCATGTGACATGTCACATGCGGCAGAAAGAGCAGGATGAATGCGGCCGCCATCTTCCACGCTCCGGAGGGGGGAGGGGGGAGGGGGGAGGCGGCTCTGGAGAACCGGAGGGGGCTCCGGGGACCAGAGATCTCCGGTGTACCGGAGGAGAGGTCAGGGGGAGGACATTTCCGATCAAACATTTCAGATCGGAGGGAAATGAATGCAGAGCCGGCGGCGGCGGGAGTTTTCAGCGCGCGTCGGCGCCATCTTGGATTTTCCGGAGGGGGGGTAGGGGTGGTGGGGGGACTCTCCGGTACCGGGGGCTTTGGGGGCACTAAGGGCTCATGTTTATTTCTCATCTGACATGTTTGATCACGTCAGATGAGAAATAAATCAATTTTACCGGCCATTTATTTTTTTTTAATGTTGTCGCCAGTATACGGTGTATACCGGCAATCGCATTAACGGGGTCCAAAAAAAACACCCCGATTCATAATCTTGGGGGTCTCAGCTACCTCTGGTAGCTGAAACCCCCGAGATTTTTCGTCACTGGGGGGCGCTACAAGCTTTTTCCGGCCTGACGTCTCAAGACGTCGGAACAGAATAAGTACCCTGTTTTTCCGACGTCTTGAGACGTTAGGCCGTCGCTATGGGGTTAAACTTTCACCAGGATTATTTTGCACTAAGTGATGCCAGGAAGGTAGTGAAAGAAATGCTCATTTCTTATATCTCGTACTTGTCTACAGTAACGGAGTCCTGTGAATGTGGTGATCACAATGGAGTCCTTAATATTCATGATCTACCGCTCTCACCACACCCACCACTACTTGAGAGCTTTGTAGCTATGTAGTAAAAAATCTATCATTCAGTGTTTGGAGGGGGGAGGTGTGATTAGTCATTCATAATTAGTGGTGCCTCAACAGCGCGTGCCCTGCATTGGAAGGGCTCTTTTGCTGCATATGAAAGTTTGATTTTTTTTTTAATACTACTACATGAAGACAAGTGGCACAATGTCAGGATGTTGGTCACTACTTTGTAGCCCTAAATCCCCTCCGATTGGTCACCATCGGCCTGATTATACATAGTACTGGTGCTCTGCCTCATAAAAATTACGTAAGGCTAATATAAATATATAAAATTCTCATTGGCTCTGTATTATCGGGGTAATTAAAAAATGTGTTCGTCTGGAACACCATGGTGTGAACAGGGTGCAAGACTCAAAAATATACAACTAACAAAAGGGTAAAGAGTTGTACACCAGTCACAATGTATAGGGGAATAATGAAAAGCAAAACTGCTATGGGAATACTAGACTGAAAAATACAATGGACTATCTGAAAAAAGTGAAAAATTCTCTCATTCCTATTATTCATAGCAGTTATGCACATATCATTTTCATGTTTTCACTTTTTTCAGATAGTCCATTGTATTTTTCAGTCTAGTATTCCCATAGCAGTTCTGCTTTTCATTATTCCCCTATACATTGTGACTGGTGTGCAACTCTTTATCCTATCGTTAGCTGTATATTTTTGAGTTTTGCACCTTGTTCACACCATTGGTGTTCCAGACGTACACATTCTTTAATTCGTATGCATTTTCTGTCTGAGAACCCTGCTCCACCCTTAGCCATGTGTCTTATTTCACATTATATAGCTTTGTCCTTTGCTTCCCATACAGAGCAAGTTTTTTAACTGCAGGTGAGGTTACACATAAGTTAGGGACCCCAAAAATAGAGATTACCTTGGCGTTTGGTTTTGGGGCTCCTTTGCATTGATCAATACAATGGCTAAACATCTCTCATTCCTATTATTCATAGAAGTTATGCACATATCATTTTCATTTTTTTCAGATAGTCCATTGTATTTTTCAGTCTAGTATTCCCATAGCAGTTCTGCTTTTCATTATTCCCCTATACATTGTGACTGGTGTGCAACCCTGTATTATCAGGGTGGCCGAGACTCGAACTCAACCACTGAGCCACTGCCTGTATTAATACAGTGGCTCAGTGGTAGAGCTGCTGCCTATGGAACAATGAGCTCACGGGTTCGAGTCCCAGCTGCCCCGATAATCCAGAGCCAATGAGAATTTAATTTAATATAAATATATAGTATATTAAGAAAGCAGAGAACCTAAAATGAACACGATGACAAAAGATAGAAAGTTACTTTGAAGAAATGAGTATTTCCAAGTTGGACCCCCTGAATGAGAAAAAGCATGGTTAGATTTAGGGCAGCTATACTAAGAGGACAGGCATGACAGGGCAAGTAAGGAACGGTTTTTGAACTGAATCATCCTACATTCACCACTATATGACAACTCACTCGTGAACAATCTCTGCTTTGGGTCTTTGTTGGACTGGACAGTTTGGATGCTGCAAATATTAAAAATAACTAACAAGAGCTCTTGGGAAGAATTTCAGAAAATAACATTGTGTGAGTATAAAATAGCAGCCACAGGGTGAATGAGGTGGAAATAAAGAGATTTGCAAAAACTCCAGCTGGGAACTCCTACTTACCAGAGCAGCATGATACTGCTTTGATTATGATGCTTTAGAGATACTCTATTTTCTGCATGACGAAAGCCAGCAATTGTATTATTTAAACCTATCTGGCAAGCGACTTAATATTATTACTTCATTCCAGTTTATTAATAGGCTCTAAGTGATCCATTTTATATATCACCCAAGTATCTCAAGAGATCTTATATTATTTTTTATAATTAGTAATTAGTATTAGTACTGGTAGTAATAGTATACTAGCCAATGATGTGTTCTCTACATCATTATTATCAGGGGCATTGCTGGGGTTAGAAGAGATGCGGGCCCAAGTCCTGAGGCATGCGTTTTGTAGCCTACATTTCCTGCCCCCCAAACCAAAAATTATTAACCACAATGATAGCTCGCTGAGCACAGATAATGTAAATAAAACCTGCAGTCCCATGTAAGACTGCAGTTAAGATGGTAACTATATAAGGATATGTTCACACGTTACTCTTTTGTGTTTATTTTTGTAGCTTTTTTTTAATGCAAATTAAAAGCTAGTTTTTACAGTATCACCAAAAGCTATGAAGTTTCAGAAATCTCATATACACGCTTGTTTTTTTTCCTGACTGAATTGAAAAATATACCGGTATATAAAATATGAAAAATATATATAAAATATAAAAAATACATACAATATGAAAAAAAATATATATATATATATTCACTTATATAGCGCCTTTAATCCCATTTTACATACATTAGTAGCACTGTCTGATAACTGTCTGATAAAAACCTGATAACACACATGTGTAGCACCCACAGGGCAGGGGTTGAAACACTTATTGCTGGGCCGGTGATGTCGAGTCTGGGATGTCACGGGTGGCCCTGCTCGGCTTCGTGGCCCCGAGGTGTACACCAAAAGGGGGTGAAGGATGAGATGAGGATGTTGGAGATTGGAGATGTTGGGAGTAGTAGTTGTCTTGTGACACCACCTGCGGTATGCAGCCAGGGATTAGCTGCTGCTGCGGTCGCTGTCCTCTGCGGCGGATGGTGTTGCAGCTAGGATAGTTCAGCTTCCCGAAGGTGAAGCTAGGCCCCAGGGAGGATGATGGAGGTAGTAGTGGCCGTGGGCGCTGATGCGTGGGGTGACGGCAATGAAGGGCTGACACAGTAGTTGTAGTTGTGGTTCCAGGTCTTTTACTCACAGTTCAGTTGTCACCCTTGGAGTACCGATTTCCGCAGTGATGGGCCCCAGCCGATCCCGTGTACCTCATAAACCGGTGGTTGAGGAGTGTGAGACCTTCCTTCCTTGCGCTTTCTGTGTGGATCCCCGTGACCTGAAGTGCTTGGGGACCCCTGATCGGTGTTAAAGTTCCTGTCCCATTCGCAGGCAGCATGAATCAAACATTGGCCCGACCGTGGTCCTGACTCCTGACTCTTTGTACTGCTGTGCCCCGGGATCTTTGGTGGCCAGAGAGACATAAAATCCCCCTGTCCTGCAGAATCTGGTGGCGCAACGTGGAGTATACGCCATCGTACGGTTCTGCACCCTGAACTACGCCAGTGCTGAGGGAACTATTGAGCTCTACCTTTAGCTACTCTGTTGCTCCTGTGTCCCACAGCTCCACTCGTCATCTCCTGCTCCTTCCAGTTTGCCCAGCCCTAACTGTGGAAACTCTTAAGCACTCTCCACAGTGATCGTGTTGTTCTGAGTGTCAGACTATTCCGAGGTAAAAGTCTGTGTGTTTCTCACTTTCCTCATGCTGTCCCCACCTTCCTGATGACTCACTGGTGCTGGGGAAGTCCTGTTGCTATGGTGACCACCCCTAGCCCAGTTCCAATTGGAAAGCACCTGAGCTGTGTGTGTGTTGTGTAAGTAAAAACTAGTGATTAACTTCTTCCTTACCCGGGATGAGTATTGCACCTTAAGTCAGATGCAATACCCTGTTGCGACTGAGCCTCAGGGGTTCCACACATGCAATTTATACACGTCTGCATCAGCACTTAAGATGGAAAATAAAAGTTCTGCATGATGCCCTTTTACTTCCATTCTAAAGCGGGCTTTACATGCTGCAACATCGCTAGCGATGTCGCGAGCGATAGCACCCACCCATGTCAGTGGCGTGTCCGGGGTGATCGCTGCTGTAGCGATCAATATCGCTACAGCAGCGTCACACGCTATTACCTGTTCACCGACGTCACTGTGGCCACCGAACAATCTCTCCTTTAAGGGGGAGGTATGATCGGCGTCACAGCGGTGTCACTAAGCGGCCGCCCAATAGAAGCGGAGGTGCGGAGATGAGCGGCCGAAACAGCCTGCCCACCTCCTTCATTCCTCATTGCCGGCAGCCGCAGGTACGATGTTGTTCCTCGTTCCTGCGGTGTCACACATAGCAATGTGTGCTGCCGCAGGAACGACAAACAACCTGCGTTCCAAACGAGGAATGATTTTTTAAAAATGAACGACGTGTAAACGTCGAACGATTTGACACCTTTTTGTGATCATTACTGATCTCAAAAAGGTGTCACACACAACGTCATCGCCAGGGCCGGCTCCAGGTTTTTGTGGGCCCCGGGCGGAAGAGTACCAGTGGGCCCCATCCACACGCAGACACACACATACATATACATATTTAAAGACAAACTCACAAAAATACATATAGAACTGACACATCTATACAGTCATATACACTTGACATACATAGATACACATCATACATGCATACAGACACACACAGCTCTGCTGGATACATATGGGCAGACACACATAGCTCTGCTGCATACATACATACAGACACAGCTCTGCTGCATACAGACAGACACACACAGATACTCTGCTGCATACATACATACATACAGACACACATAGCTCTGCTACATACATACATACAGACACACATAGCTCTGCTACATACATACAGACATACATAGCTCTGCTACATACATACATAGCTCTGCTACATACATACATAGCTCTGCTGCATACACACATAGCTCTGCTGCATACATACAGACACACATAGCTCTGCTACATACATACATACACACATAGCTCTGCTACATACATACATACACACATAGCTCTGCTGCATACATAGACACCCATATCTCTGCTACATACATACACACATACACACATAGTTCTGCTACATACATACATAGCTCTGCTGCATACACACATAGCTCTGCTCTATACATACAGACACACATAGCTCTGCTACATACATACAGTACATACATACACACATAGCTCTGCTACATACAGACACACATAGCTCTGCTAAATACATATATACATGCACACATAGCTCTGCTACATACATACACACACATAGCTCTGCTACATACATACACACATAGCTCTGCTACATACATACACACATAGCTCTGCTACATACATACACACATAGCTCTGCTACATACATACATTCATAGCTCTGCTACATACAGACACACATAGCTCTGCTATATATATACATACACACATAGCTCTGCTACATACATACACACACATAGCTCTGCTACATACATACACACATAGCTCTGCTACATACATTCACACATAGCTCTGCTACATACATACACGCATAGCTCTACATACATACATACACGCATAGCTCTGATACATAAATACACGCATAGCTCTGCTACATACATACACGCATAGCTCTGCTACATACATACACAATATAGCTCTGCTACATACATACACACATAGCTCTGCTACATACATACATACACACACACACACAGGTCTGCTACATACATACATACACATAGCTCTGCTACATACATACACACACATAGCTCTGCTACATACACACAGCTCTGCTACATACATACATACACACATAGCTCTGCTACATACATACACACACATAGCTCTGCTACATACATACACACAGCTCTGCTACATACATACAGACACACACAGCTCTGCTACATACATACATACATAGCTCTGCTACATAGAGACACACATAGCTCTGCTACATACATACACGCATAGCTCTGCTACATAAATACACACCTAGCTCTGCTACATACACACATAGCTCTGCTACATACATACACACACACACAGGTCTGCTACATACATACATACATACATACACACAGCTCTGCTACATACATACATGCACACAGCTCTGCTACATACATACAGACACACACAGCTCTGCTACATACATACAGACACACATAGCTCTGCTACATACATACAGACACACATAGCTCTGCTACATACATACAGACACACATAGCTCTGCTACATACATACACACACATAGCTCTGCTACATACACACAGCTCTGCTACATACATACATACACACAGCTCTGCTACATACATACATACAGCTCTGCTACATACATACATACATACATACACACATAGCTCTGCTACATACATACAGACACATAGCTCTGCTGCATACATACAGAGACACACTCGCGGCTCTGGGGGGCCCACACACGCAGCTCTGGGGGGCCCACACTCGCGGCTCTGGGGGGCCCACACACGCAGCTCTGGGGGGCCCACACACGCGGCTCTGGGAGGCCCACACACGCAGCTCTGGGGGGCTCACACACGCAGCTCCGGGGGCCTGCACATACGGCACCGGGGAGCAGGGCATACACCTAGGGGGGAGAAGCCCATACAGCTCACCGGGGGCCCATAAATCGGGGGGCGAGGAGGGCACATACTGCTCGATCACGGTGGAGAGGGGGCCCACACAGCGCCGGAGAGAAGTGCTGTGCTGGGGTCGCTGGCTGGCACTGCGCCTCCTTAATCTGTGGGACTGAGCAGAACGCCGGTCGGTAGCTCCGCCCACAGATGAAGTTCAAACCAGAAAGTCTGCGTGCCTTAAAGGGACGGCGCCGCAGATTCCTGCCGAGGACTGCGGTCTCCAGAACTCGGCCCGGGGGAAGCAAAACTAAGGCGAGTGGGCCCCGGCCAAGGGGCACCAGAACTGACGAGGCCGAGTGGGCCCCCCGGCTCCTAGGGCCCCGGCATTTGCCCGGGTATGCCGGGTGCTGACGCCGGCCCTGGTCATCACTAACGAGGCTGGATCTGCGTCATCAACACCGTGACCCCGACGATATCTCGTTAGCGATATCGTTGTGTGTAAATAGGCCTTTAATTTGGAAATATAGCAGAACACAGATGCCCCTCTTAACAATCAGTAGGGGTCCTTCTGCTTCCATTTGTATCAGTTTGACGGCTGAGGCCATAAATCAGACGTGGGCTATTTGATTTTTTTTATCTGCTAGCACATGGACAGCACACTGAAACTTATTCAATAGGTCTGCTAGGATGAAAGATTTTTTTTTTCTCAGTCCGACTGTCTGTGAGGGAAAAACAATCTCCGCATGCACAACTTTCACCCGAGTCTTGAATGAGATTCACACGTTCAAGCCTATGGGTGCAAGAAAAAAAATCAGATCCCACACGGACCATCAGATTACCAACCGCTTTTTACTGATAGATTTATGCTACAAACTTAGAAGATTGTATGTGATCATATTTTAATGTAGTTGTGTAAAAAAAAACCCAGATCACACATGGTCGTAAAAAAGGATAGCACGAGGTTTTTATCCAGAAAACTTGGACATATTTTCATACGCTCGTCTGCAGGCAGCCTTAGGCTCTATGCCCACGTGTGTATATTGCATGCAGTTACGCTGCGTTCTGCACTGCAGCGTAACTGCATGCGTCCTGCATCCCCAGCACAATCTATGAAGATTGTGCATAATCCATGCCCACGTTGCGTATTAGAACGCAGCGATTTTCATGCTGCCAAATCGCTGCGTTCTAAAAAGCAACATGTCACTTCTTTCGTGCGCTTTGCATGCTGTCTCCATTCTGTCTATAGGGAGAGGCAGCATCCAGAGCGCACGAATTCTGCAGTCGGCAAAGTTTCAGAACTGAGCTTTTCAGCTGCGCTCTGAAGCGGACATGCAGTGACAAAACGCTGCGGTGCAGAGTGCACACACGTGGGCACATAGCCTTAGGCCCAGTGGCCATACTGTGTAGTTTTGATGCATATTTTCAGAAATCTGCAGCAAAATCTGCATGTCCATTGTGAAGCCAGCAAAGTCTATCAGAATTCAGAAGTGCTGTGCCAGGCATTGTGCTCCATACCTTGACAGTGGAATAGAAACATCTGAACCTGGCCTATGGTACACCACTTTTTTTATCCCCTTAAGGACCAAGAGATTTTATTTTTGTGTTTTTGCTTGTCCCTCCCCTTGTTCTATGAACCATAACATTATATTTTTAGCAGTACGAGAACTTGTATTTTGCGGGATTGCAGCGGAGTCCTGCCCTCGATCCTTGGCCTGTTAAGGGGGCTTTACACGCTACGACATCGCTAATGCGAACTCGTTGGGGTCACGGAATTGGTGACGCACATCCGGCTGCATTAGCGATGCCGTTGCGTGTGACACCGATGAGCGATTTTGCATCGTTGCAAAAACGTGCAAAATCGCTCATCGGTGACATGGGGGTCCATTCTCAAAAATCGTTACTGCAGAAGTAATGAGGTTGTTCCTCGTTCCTGCGGCAGCACACATCGCTCCGTGTGACACCACAGGAACGAGGAAGCTCCCCTTACCTGCCTCCCGGCCGCTATGCGGAAGGAAGGAGGTGGGCGGGATGTTACGTCCCGCTCAGCTCCGCCCCTCCGCTGCTATTGGGCGGCCGCTCAGTGACGTCGCTGTGACGCCGCACGGACCGCCCCCTTAGAAAGGAGGTGGTTCGCCGGTCACAGCGACGTTGCCGGGCAGGTAAGTATGTGTGACGGGTCTGGGCGATGTTGTGCGGCACGGGCAGCGATTTGCCCGTGTCGCGCAACAGATGAGGGCGGGTACCCACACTAGCGATATCGGGACCGATATCGCAGTGTGTAAAGCCCGCTTTAGATCCCGCTGTCAAACTGACCTCTAAGCTATATGCACACGCTGCGGATTTGCTGCGGATTTTGCTGCGGATTTTCTGCAGAAAATGTGTCTAACATTGCTGCAGTCATTCTCCAGCAAATCCTATGGGTTTTAAAAAATGTTGTGCGCACACTGCGTTTTTTTATAGCCGTGGATTTACCCGCGGATTTTCCGCTGCGGAATTAATGAGCATGTCACTTCTTTTCTGCAGGTACCTGCAGTTTTTGCCATAGATAATGGTAAAAATCCGCGGGGACCAACTTGCGGAAAATCCTGGTAAATCCACACAAAATCCGCGACAAACCGCGGTAAAACCACATGCGGATTTCGTTGCGCTTTTGGTGCGTTTTTTTACCACGGGTGCGGAATTCTTTAAGAGGTTCTGGATTTTCCTTAAGAAAAAGGCACTTTCTAGTGCACACATGGCCTGAAGCGGGCTTTACACGCTGCGACATCGCTAATGCGGAGTCGTTGGGGCACGGAATTTGTGATGCACATCTGGCCGCATTAGCGATGTTGCTGCGTGTGACACCGATGAGCGATTTTTGCATCGTTGCAAAAATGTGCAAAATCGCTCATTGGTGACATGGGGGTCCATTCTCGATTATCGTTACTGCAGCAGTAACGATGTAGTTCGTCGCTCCTGCGGCAGCACACATCGGTATGTGTGACGCCGCAGGAACGAGAAAGCTCTCCTTACCTGCCTCCCAGCCGCTATGCGGAAGGAAGGAGGTGGGCGGGATGTTACGTCCCGCTCATCTCCGCCCCTCCGCTGCTATTGGGCGGCCGCTCCATGACGTCGCTGTGACGCCGCACGGACCGCCCCCTTAGAAAGGAGGCGGTTCGCCGGTCACAGCGACGTCGACGGGCAGGTAAGTATGTGTGACAGGTCTGGGCGATGTTGTGCGGCACGGGCAGCGATTTGCCCGTGTCGCGCAACAGATGGGGGCGGGTACCCACACTAGCGATATCGGGACCGATATCGCAATGTGTAAAGTAGCCTTTAGGCTATGTCCGCACTTTGCGTCATCTAAAACGCATGTCTAAACGCATCCTCTTGCAGTAATTGATTTTGCCAAAGTTGCTTTTGACCACAAAATAACTAAAAACGCATGCGTATTTACCGCGTTTTTTCTGCGTTTTTAGCACTTTTTACCTGCTTTTCCATTGCCAAAACTCAGATGCGTTTTGAACACAAAGACACACCTAAATAAAGTTTTAACATACAAACACTAAGAAAAAAGGGGAAAAAAACGAAAACAAATATAATTTATAAAATCATAACGAAAATAGTTGTTTTTAATAAAATTATAGCGGTTTTATACTATTTTTGGCTAAAATATCAATAATCAAATAATTTCCTTTAATCTAATTTTCGGACTATGTGTGTAAAGGGACATACAGTTAAGTCCAGAAATATTTGGACAGTGACACAAGTTTGTTATTTTAGCTGTTTACAAAAACATGTTCAGATATACAATTATATATATAATATGGGCTGAAAGTGCACACTCCCAGCTGCCATATGAGAGTTTTCACATCCAAATCGGAGAAAGGGTTTAGGAATCATAGCTCTGTAATGCATAGCCTCCTCTTTTTAAAGGGACCAAAAGTAATTGGACAAGGGATTCTAAGGGCTGCAATTAACTGTGAAGGCGTCTCCCTCGTTAACCTGTAATCAATGAAGTAGTTAAAAGGTCTGGGGTTGATTACAGGTGTGTGGTTTTGCATTTGGAAGCTGTTGCTGTGACCAGACAACATGCGGTCTAAGGAACTCTCAATTGAGGTGAAGCAGAACATCCTGAGGCTGAAAAAAAAGAAAACATCCATCAGAGAGATAGCAGACATGCTTGGAGTAGCAAAATCAACAGTCGGGTACATTCTGAGAAAAAAGGAATTGACTGGTGAGCTTGGGAACTCAAAAAGGCCTGGGCGTCCACGGATGACAACAGTGGTGGATGATCGCCGCATACTTTCTTTGGTGAAGAAGAACCCGTTCACAACATCAACTGAAGTCCAGAACACTCTCAGTGAAGTAGGTGTATCTGTCTCTAAGTCAACAGTAAAGAGAAGACTCCATGAAAGTAAATACAAAGGGTTCACATCTAGATGCAAACCATTCATCAATTCCAAAAATAGACAGGCCAGAGTTACATTTGCTGAAAAACACCTCATGAAGCCAGCTCAGTTCTGGATTAGTATTCTATGGACAGATGAGACAAAGATCAACCTGTACCAGAATGATGGGAAGAAAAAAGTTTGGAGAAGAAAGGGAATGGCACATGATCCAAGGCACACCACATTCTCTGTAAAACATGGTGGAGGCAACGTGATGGCATGGGCATGCATGGCTTTCAATGGCACTGGGTCACTTGAGTTTATTGATGACATAACAGCAGACAAGAGTAGCCGGATGAATTCTGAAGTGTACCGGGATATACTTTCAGCCCAGATTCAGCCAAATTCCGCAAAATTGATCGGACGGCGCTTCATAGTACAGATGGACAATGACCCCAAGCATACAGCCAAAGCTACCCAGGAGTTCATGAGTGCAAAAAAGTGGAACATTCTGCAATGGCCAAGTCAATCACCAGATCTTAATCCAATTGAGCATCCATTTCACTTGCTCAAATCCAGACTTAAGACGGAAAGACCCACAAACAAGCAAGACCTGAAGGCTGCGGTTGTAAAGGCCTGGAAAAGCAGTAAGAAGGAGGAAACCCAGCGTTTGGTGATGTCCATGGGTTCCAGACTTAAGGCAGTGATTGCCTCCAAAGGATTCGCAACAAAATATTGAAAATAAAAATATTTTGTTTGGGTTTGGTTTATTTGTCCAATTACTTTTGACCTCCTAAAATGTGGAGTGTTTGTAAAGAAATGTGTACAATTCCTACAATTTCTATCAGATATTTTTGTTCAAACCTTCAAATTAAACGTTACAATCTGCACTTGAATTCTGTTGTAGAGATTTCATTTCAAATCCAATGTGGTGGCATGCAGAGCCCAACTCGCGAAAATTGTGTCACTGTCCAAATATTTCTGGACCTAACTGTATTATTCCATTATTTTGAAGTTAGAAAAGCATGCGTTTATGTAGTTCAAAACACATTTTTTCCGCATGTAAAAAGCATGTAAAACGCTGAAATTTGGATTTTGCTTGCTTTTTACAACTTCTCATTGACTTCAATGTTAGCAAAACGCAGCCCAAATGGCAAAAACAATTGACATGCTGCTTCTTTGAACGCATGGTTTTTGCCACAAATTATGCAAATTAAACGCTGCATTTGGAAACGCAAAGTGCGGACTAGAAATCCCCATTTTTCATTGACTTTGCAGGAAAATCAAAACACATAAAAGCAGTGCAGTTCAAAACGGACCTAAAAAGCAGCTGAAACGCAGGTGGAAACGCAAAGTGCGGACACAGCCTTAGAGGTCACTAATAGGTTCTTCTGTGGGGATCAGTTTCAGCAGGAGCTTGGCTGTGTATAGCAATTGACGTCCTGCTGTTGTTAGTGCGGGAATAAGGCCTTGTGCGCACGCCTCGTTTTGTGCCGCGTGTTGAGCGTTTTTTGGGTGCAGTTTTGTTCCCAAAACTGCATGCATTTCCTTCCCCAGCAAAGTCTGAGATTTCTTTTTTTTCTGTCTGCACAGTGCAGCTTTTTTTTGGCTGCATCTTTGTGGTGACCACAAAGAGGCAGCATGTCATTTCTTTCTGCATTTTTGTCAGTGTTTTTGAGCCCTTCCAGTCAATAGATTTGACTTAAAAAAACGCACTGGGCAAAAGTGCGGTAAAAACGCAGTAAAACACGGCAAAAAACTGCATGCAGAGGGTGCGTTTTTGTGGGACCCAAAACGTGCATCTTTAAGGTCACCAGAAAGATGCAGCGTGCGCGCATAGCCTGAAAGCATTACCTGACTGATTAGCATGGCAAACACTATATAGCCAAAGCTCATGGCATAATATCAACGCTCATGATGAAGTGTTAGGGGGATGACCTTGTATATCTAACACGTAGCAAAATAGCAACATTTTTGAAAAATATCAGCCTTCAGGTGTTTTGGAAGAAAGTAAACTAAGTTGTATATACAGCGTAATAGTACAACTATAACATTTTTCAGATGAGAAAAAAAATAATTAACTGGCAGACATTATAACAAAATAAGTATTCCACAGTGGGAGGATGAAGAGTGATCATCTAAACCCCACAGAGGCCATCTGTTGTTTGATGCTGATGACAATCTATTACATAAAGTTAATATCTGCAGGGGAAATAGCCCACTATGGTACCCAGGCTAAATGATAATTATGGCTGAAGGAGCAGACTTTGATCAAAAGATGCTCTATTGTAGTGCGTTACTGTTTGGTTTATAACCAGAACACTCAAAAGAGATGTTTTGCTAATCCCTTTCATAATTTACCCCTGATAATGACATATTTAGCCTGAAGTGATTTGTTTGCATCAGTTTAGTTGATTGTTAGATACAATTGGTTAGAAGAACAGTTATTTAGCAAAAGACCTTTTAGTCTGAGAATCAGTTTTCATAAAGTAAAAGTACACAGACCATTTTACAACCTGGATAGACAGAGGTCAATAATATCTAATGTTGTTGGGGCTTGTTAGGCTATGTGCGCACGCTGCGTTTTTTGCCTCGTTATTGCGCGTTTTTGGATGCAGTTTTGGTCTCAAAACTGCATGAATTTCCTTTCCCAGCAAAGTCTATGAGAGTTCATTTTTGCTGTCCGCACATTGCAGTTTTTTGGGCTGCGTCTTCGTGGTGACCACAAAGATGCAGCATGTCAATTCTTTTTGCGTTTTTCACTGCGTTTTTCACCCATTGAATTCAATGAGGGTGGAAAACTGCAATGAAAAACGCTAGTTCCTATTTTACATGCGTTTTGGTGCGTTTTTCTGACTAGACTCCGGGTTGGCGGGGTTTGATCACTCGTATTTGGCCAGATACTGCTGCCCATATAAAGTCTATGGAAACCAGAATCTGGCGCAAAGGGGTAGGAGCAAGCACTTCAGAGCAAGCGCTTCATACTCACCGATTACCGGGTGGCCGCCACACTGCTGCCACGGCAGCTTTTTTATCTTCCAGAGCCGGCCGCTCATTAGGCTCATAACATATTCACTCCTTCCCTGCTCACAAGTGGCTGTGATTGGTTGCATGCAGATGCGCCCCAAACTGAGTGACAGCTGTCTCACTGCAACCAATCACAGCCACCGGTAGGCAGGTCTATATCGTGCAGTAAAATAAATAAATAAATAATTTTAAAAAATGGCGTGTGGTCCCCCCAATTTTGATACCAGCCAAGGTAAAGTCACACGGCTGAGGGCTTGTATGCTCAGGGTGGGGAGCCCTACGTTATGGGGAGCCCCCCAGCCTAAAAATATCAGCCAGCAGTCGCTCGGAAATGCTGCATCCATTAGATGTAGACGCAAGAGTCCCGGGACTCTACCCTGCTCATGCTGATTACCCTAGTGCGGTGGCAAACGGGGTAATAAGGAGTTAATGGCAGCAGCGCATAGCTGCCGCTAAGTCCTAGCTTAGTGATGACAGGTATCTATGAGAGACCAATAAGTGCAGAGAAACAAATATCCAGCTCACCCCAAGATGTCCGCACTCCTGGCGGTGTTGAAGCACGAGATCCCACTGCTTTTCATCGTCTGAGGCACAGGTGAACAAAGGTATGATCCAGCTTCACGTTTCCATAAAAACATAGCTTTAATGAAAAACTTTTTTAAAATACAAAGAATATTTTTCTTGTAATAAAGATAAGCCACAAAAGTATATCATCTCTCAGTCAGGAAAAATACAAAGACTCTTTAAACCACACTCCAGATGTGTTTCGAGCACATGGCTCTTAGACCAAGGTCTAAGAGCCATGTGCTCGAAAAGCGCACTGCCGAACTTAAACTATGCGTGAGACAAAGAATGTAGATTGTACTATGCAGCAACATAAATATAGCAATCAGTAGCACTCATGTACAGCTACAAAGTAGTGTATATTGCTTCCTACCCATGTGCAAAATTGTATGTTGTTAAAACCATACAAGAATTCTGTAGACGGATATCAAAGCACATTAGCTGCATAAACACCAAGGCAAATACACCACTTTCTCTACATATAAGGAATGTGCATGCTAATAATCCTCTGAGTTTACAATGTTGGGGTATTAGAAAAGTCTTTTTCGGACCGAGGAAGGGTAACTTGGATAGGCTGTTGTTACAAGAAGAGTCCAGACGGATATATAGGTTAAACTCACGCTCTCCCTTGGGTTTGAATTAGGGATTCACTTTTTCAGCCTTTTTGTGACAACTTGTCTCTATATACTCGAATAATAATAACAATAATTTTCAGATCTATTTTTAATTAGACCCCAATATTGAATATGTGATCATTTCTTCAGTGTGCCTCTCTCCCCTAACACATTACAATATATGTTGTGTACTATTTCTAGTCTATATATTAAATGTATTCTGGTCCCCTTTGAAGATTATTTGTGAGCCTTATATAATGGAATATGCACATCATCATTGGTTGAGGATATTTAATGGACACAAGTGTAAATATGACAAACCATTTATATGGATGAGCGTTATGCAAATAAATTCCTATATGAAGATGTTATATCTCATGCATCTGCCATATGTATTCTTTGTAGCTGTACATGAGCGCTACTGATTGTACTTTGCAGCAGCGTAAATATAGCAATCTACATTCTACAGAGTTTAACTTCTGGAGCATGCGCATTGCATTTTCTAGGCTAGTTTCTGTACTAAGTACTCCATGCTATCGCGGTAACAGTTACGTGAGTCCTCCTGATCATATGATGTTATATTTACCATCCGGAAATACAGAAGGATTGGCGGTATGTGATTTCTTAGTGAATGAGAGTGGCTATTGGTCGTTAGAAATGATAGATATCTTTTACAACCAATGTCATTGTAGCCTCGGATGATTGGTGGACACATTTGTCTATGCTCTTTTGTTGTGTTGGATATGATTGGCGGACACGGCTTGATAAATTTGATTGATCGCTATGGCGACGAATCAGTACCTAGTATTTGTGCATTTTGGCGTAATATACCAATGGTTGTGGGGATTTGAGTTCGGTAACATCTGATTGGATTTTGGTTTTTGGACGCCTTATGGCTGACATCATCAACAGAACTTTTAAGAGGGGTTGAATTTCATTTGCTAGCTCATTATAGCCTCTGCCCCCTGATGAAACCAGACATGGGGAAACATGTTGGGGAGGCTATTAGCTTTTTATAGGCAGAGTAGGGCAATACTAACCTGATGACATTGTAGGACAGCAGTCCACTAGCTTGTAGTTTCTGGTCCGCGGCCGGATACATGATTGAGTATACATATTAGACTGCTCTACTTGCCACTAATTTTAGATTGGTCTGTTTAATTTGTGTATAGGAATAAAAGTTAAGTTTTACCAATCTTTAGTTAGGGTACCTTTAGTTGCCCTTTGAGCAAATTGTGTTTGTTCTAATAACCCTATGCTGATTGAGAGTATAGATTGAGGTTTCAGTGTTTGTTCTCCAAATAAGTCAGAGACGTTGAGAAGTCAGGGTTGAGTTCTAAAAAAATATTGCAATCTCTGCTGATCCCCCGAAGCATCATTAAATCCATTATCATCAAATTGAAAGAACATGGTGCCATAACAAACCTGCCAAGAGAGGTCTGCACACCAAACTCTCACCCCAAACAAGAAGGGCATTAATCAGAGAGGCAGCACAGAGACAAAGGTAACCCTGAAGGAGCTGCAGAGTTCCTAAGCAGAGACTGGGGTATCTGTCCATATGACCACAATAAGCCATACGCTACATAGAGCTGGCCTTTACGGAAGAGTGACCAGAAAAAAAGCCTTTACTTACAGCCAAAATTTGGAAGGGTCATCTTGAGTTTGCCAAAAGACATGTGGGAAAGTGCATGAACAACTTATCTCCAGATGCCTCAGGAAGAAGTTCAGCAAATAGTAGCAACAATTCTACAGATGAGTGCAAGAAACATGCTTGCATCCATAGCTTGCGAAAGAACTGAATATCACCAGCACAAATCCAGGGAAAATGAGTATTTTAACCCAAAGGGAAATACGGATGATTAGCAGCTTCAGGGAATATGAGCTTCATTGGATCCTAAAGGAAAAAGGATGAAAACCCAGCAGAAGAGATATCCAGTACCCTGAATACTAACAGGAGGAACAATAGAAAGTCAGCCAAATGCTGTGACCTTCTATTGCTGGACACCACAGGACTGTCTGCCACCTGTGACAATAGGGGGCTGTGTATATGTTCATACTGTATATATGGGTGAACATAGTGTAAATAGGGGGCTGTTTGAGGGCTCATACTGTATATAGGGGGCTGTGTGTGGGCTCATACTGTATATAGGTGTGATCATACTGCATATAGGGGGTTGTGTGTGGGCTTATACTGTATATAAGGGGCTGTGTGTGGGCTCATGCTGTATATAGTGAGGCTCTGTGTGGGCTCATGCTGTATATAATGGGGCAGTGTGTGGGCTCCTGCTGTATATTGTGGGGCTCTGTTTGATGTTATGTTGTATATAAAGGTGATCATACTGTATATAGTGGGGATGTGTTTGAGTCGGCATCCCTGCTGGGGAGAGCAGGGTAGTGTAGTGACGCCAGCGTACACTTTTTTTTTTTGCAGAGATTGGGAGAGTACAGGTAAATTAATACATGATATGTCAGCATACTGTGAATAATCAATGTATGAATTCCTCTATTGCTACACATGTTAAAAACATATGGTACTTAGTTAACATTTTTTGATCAAAAACTGCAAAAGCCATCCAACCATGTCAAGGTGTATCTCATATGGATGGTTCTTATTACTAATGTCTCACATCTCTGTGTGTCAAGCCATGCTTCATCTCCACTGGGGAAATGAGAGCGATTAAAATCTTATTTGGCTGAGGACCAGATGTACTCAACTTTCCAAACAAAGTTTTAAGTACGAGCTATGCTGGGTTTCCTCTCACTTCCCTAGTTCAGATGAGGCCTGGCTTGGAAATGGCGGATTAGGTCATTAGTAATTGGGCCTCACTATATAAAGTACACCTTGGCATAGTTGAATGACTTTGCACTTTTTTTATTAAAAAAAAATGTTTTTTAACATGTGTAGCAATAGTGGAATTCATCTATCCTCTTAATATATCGCAGTGATCGTATTATATAGCACTGTGTATTTACAATTGCCCATTTTGCCTTTCTACCCAGTTAATTATTCTCTTTTCCAGTGGGTCTCTGACATCACATGATTAAAAGCAGACTCATTGAATCCTTCTTAGCTCTTTGTAGAAACAGAAAGTTTATTTTCCCTGCAGTTATCACTCCTGCAGCTTCGCTCCTCCCAGCTGCCATTGACGTTTACAGTGATGACACATGCAGGAAATAAAGACTTCCTGGTTCTACATAGACCTTAGAAGGAGTCACTTAGTCATTTTTAATCACGTGATGTCATAGACTTAACAGAAATCATTATGATTATCAGTGATACATATCTAAAGCCCATAATTCTGATGTGTAGACATCAGCTGCATTCACTGTAAACTGTAAAATTATATTTATTGGATGGTTTGCAACCCAGTTTACGTCTTGTGAGCCTCATGCTCAGTCAGCGCCAGCTTCACTATCTCCTCCGGACTTATCAAGAGGCAGTGAGAGCTATGGTTGGCCACTCATTTCCTCTTGATTACTTATTCAACTGAAAACGATGACAGTAAGGCCGGCGCTGAGCCCCAGGAGAGCGATCTCTGGCATCACTGGAACAGCACCAGCAGGAGAGGTAAGTATACTTTTTGTATTTTAACTGGAGAAAGAAAACATGCAATGAGAAGGCTACAGATTTTAAGTATTAAATTAAAGACGCACTCCCAGATTTTTTTTTATCCTATTAAAGGGGTTGTCCACTATTCCAGCAACCCCCTTTATGGCATAAACATTTTTCTTGGAGTGCAGCTTTCATTTAATACTAAAAATTGGGCCTTTTTTGTTTTTCTGTAGTTTATAGGTAGTGTTGAGCGGACCCGGATCCGCAAAATCCGGATCCGCACGTTTCGCGTGCCCGATCCGAGTCCGACCAGTACTCGGGATTTGGGGTGCACGATCCGGATCCGTTTTTCTTTTTTTTTCTCTCTCTCTCTCTCGTGTGTCTCGGATACCGTTCCCAATTGATTTGTATGGCCGCGGATCCGGATCGGATCCGGACTTCGGCGGCAACCCGATCCGGATCCGCCGGACCCGGATTATGACCGATCCGCTCAACTCTACTTATAGGTCAAAGTTGTGAAATTATTTGTCAAATTATTAACCTCAGAAAATCATTACAAAGGAAATATACTTTAATGAATGTAGGATTGTAGTAATTTATACCGGTGGAGGTATAACTACTTGTGATGGTTGAACTGGTGGTAGGTTGACCCACTATACCTTTTTCAGCTATTACTTTATTAATGACTGCTGCTATTATATTTTTTATCATAAAACTGCCAAATTGAATCTAGAATGCACTATCCAGTTATATCCTATTTCTGCTAACCTTCATCTAACTGTAAATTTGACCTTAAAAAATCAGTTCCCTTCAGCAGAGCGCTACAACTTGGTATGAGCCTGGCCTGTTTCCTTGCAAGATAATGTAATGGTTGTGACACCTTCAATGCCTCATTTTTCCCTAGATATCTCCTTCATGAGAATCATGAAGTACACGTATAAATTTTGAAAAATAGAAAACATGTTGGTGAATTTTAATGGGCATTTACAGTAAGAAACAAATGAGGAAAATTCAATCACACTAATAAAGTTTACTCTGGCTCTGATGAAGGAGAGATGCGGAGTCAGTGGGGAGAGCATAAGCAGTTAACAGGTGAAATTTGTAATAAAGGAGAAATTAAACTACGATATAATCTTACAGGCGGAATCATTAAAGCCAGTCTTTTATCTAAAGTTCGATCATAGATTCTCTGTATAAGGCTTTTTCAGCAGTTTTTTTCCTGCTTAAATATCCTTTTTTGAACAGGAAAAAAATCTGCTACGTGTGCACATAGCCTTAAGGCCGCTTTACACGCTGCGATCGCACCCGCCTCCGTCGTGCGTGCGTCACGGGCAAATCACTGCCCGTGGCTAACAATATCGCTAGTACGCATCACACGTACTTACCTTCCTAACGACGTCGCTGTGGCCGGCGAACAACCTCTTTTTTAAGGGGCCGGTTCATGCGGCGTCACAGCGACGTCACACAGCAGGCCACCAATAGAAGCGGAGGGGAGGAGAGCAGCCGCATGAACGTCACTCCCACCTCGTTGCCGGAGGACGCAGGAACGCTGTTGTTCGTCGTTCCCGGGGGTCACACGTAGCGATGTGTGCTGCCTCAGGAACGACGAACAACCTGCGTCCCAAACGAGCAATGATATTTTGAAAATGAACGACGTGTCAACAATCAACAATTTGGTGAGAATTTGGGATCGTTAGTGGTCGCTTGTATGTGTCACACGCAATGACGTCACTAACGAAGCTGGATGTGCGTCACGAATTCCGTGATCCCAGCAATATCTCGTTAGCGATGTCATTGCGTGTAAAGCGGCCTTTATTCTCAAGAGTTTGTATGGTTTTATTTTCATTTTTTTTTTTTTTTTGCTCTATTGCCTTCCAGTACTTAAAAATAGCAAAGACAGCTGTACTCACCACCACCACTCCTCTCTTGGCTCTCCGCTGCCGGATTTTGTTGATATGGCTGCAGTGCATGTACAACGCCTCAGAAGTGATGTTGACATGACATCACTGGAGATGAGCGAATTGAAACTGCATAGTTCTGGGTTTGTACCAGACATGGACTTAAAAACCCCCTCAGTATTCGAGTTTGGATTTCGGGTGCCTTACGTATCTTTACATATGATAACCGCTCGATCCAACATCGGGGGGCTCAGGTACGCTGTTCAGTCCAATGGGAGCCACTTGCAGTCTCTGAATGGCTCTCACTGGGGGTAAAAACAACGTTTTTGTATGAAGGGTATCCCAAAAAAATATCCCCATGCTCCCTCTCCCGGATGTGATCTGTTTACGGCTGGCTGTATGTGGGCAGATAGCTCAACTGCCCAATCAGTGACTTTCAATGGACTGAGTCAAGAACAGAACCTTATCTAAAGGCCGGCTGAACCCGGCAAACCGAACTTCCATGGGTCCGCTTACTTCTAGACGTCACCACTGCAGCCATATCAGCAAAGTCTGGATTTGCAGTGCATGCACATCTGTGATTGTGATTGTTATTTTTCAGTTCAGGAAGCCAACAGAGTAAAATAAAATGTAACAAACCAACCTCTTTATGTTACAAGATTATTTAATAAGCATCATGTTATTTTATAACTTATAATTATATAAAATTGTACATTTGCAAAACATGTGGACATGCAATATGATGGCCCTCGATAGACTTCTAATACCGGAAGTAACATCCCTTATGATACAGCGATGAGAATCGGAATCATCAGGTTTCTACAATTTTATTTTTCCTATTATTTATTTGTTCTGTGTAAAAATGATCATCACTACTGCCACATTCTTTTTTTACATCATGACTTCAGACAATCACTGGGCGCAGTGCTATTGTGTCTTTTACCTTGGGCAGCAGCAGAGAGGCAGCATTGATTAAGCAAGGCTGATTTTATTATTTTTACACAAACTAATTCTATGGAATAAAAATAGTTAAAGCACCACTCCAGCGTTTTGTTTTTTCTTCACCACTGGAGTGTTGCTTTAAATCTAAGTTCCCTGCCCCCTGTCTCATACTCATCTTCTGCCGTCTTCATCTGTTATCAGCGCTGCTCCAGATGGTCTCGGACAGTTTGTGACCTGCTGGCTGTTCCAGTGTTACATGAACCGAGCCTGAGGTCACAACTCAATACATTTATAGGATAGCCTTGTACTGGCCTCATTCTTGCTCTCATAGACTTGTATTGAGTGCTTGTGATATAACATTTGACTTTTGGCTAGTCAAAATTTACAGACACAAAATGGCGCTATTGGACTGGAGTGACCCTAAAAAGGGTGAAGATGCCAGAGAGTATAAGACCAGAGGCAGGGGATTTAAATGTAAAGCATAACTCTAGTGCTGCCAAAAAAAATCAAAACTCTGAAGTGGTACTTGAACCAAAGACAACCCTTTTCATTTCACATGAAGTCCAAACCTAAAGCCCCCTGACCACCTTATATGGCTGTTGACCAATGGTTTGACCTACCGCTATCTAGCCTATCTCCGATACACAGAAGCGTGCTCTGAATGTTCTCTGTGCGAGAGCTGCTACTAGTCATCTCTGCCAGTGACTTATCTTAGGGACAACAAAAGGATTGCCAGTCCGAAATTGGACTCTTTAACTCCCCTGACCCTGACAATCTTCTGTCTGGGACCCTCATACACATTAAAGTGTCGGCTAAATTCACTGATATTTGTGGATTCAGCTGATGTTAGTTTAATGTGTATGGGGAGCTTAGCATATCATCCACATGTGTAATAATAGATCCATTCAACTCTAAGCTGCAAACTGGCACTCATAGAAGTCTATGGAGTCCTACTGGACTATTCACAATAAAGGCATATACTGTAGCTCTTGTTTTAGCTTTATACTACTTTGTGATTTTGTAATCTCTGTCACCATGGCACCACCATGCTTATGACTCATTGGGATATGCTGAGCTGCAAGGACTCTTTGTGTACCTGTAGAGACTCTGTGAGTGCATTTGTACAGTGCGTAAGACCCCTTAAGACCCCCATACACATTAGACTAACGTTGGATGAGCTTGCCAATATTGATGGATTTGGCTCATAGTTTAAGGTGTATGGGGGTGCCAGAAGAATAATGGTCAGGACTAAATGTCAGATTTCAGACTGCTTCAAACTGCTGATCATATTGTACTGTATGAGATAAGCCACCAGCCACAGTCATTCTCACAGAGAACACATGAGTGCTCGGTCGAGTGAGGTCTCCTCTGTGTAGGAATGTCTGCTGAGATGGCTGTTGGTCAAACTATTGGTTGAAGCATCGTTCGGCCATCAGCCATCTAATATGTATGGCCAGCCCTAGACTAGAAACCCGAGACTATGATGTAAGTTACATATTTCCAGGTGGGTTTTGAGTAGATAAGAAGTATTCTAGCAATTTACTGTTGTTTTCTTCCACAAGTTTTAAGAAATAATAAATTCCAATATCCAGAAATATAATCTTCCGGTGTCCTAAAACAACTGTCCTTAAGATTTCCAAATAAACAAGGAATACTTGCGAAATATGTTAATGTAGCAGATGTTCCATTCACTGTAATTTTTTAGAATTGCATCCCTGGCAGGAATATGATTCAGGTTCTGTTGCCATGTAACTTAGCAATAAGATTATAGTATTCCATTGAATTGTTCTCATATTGGCAAATACATTGCAATACTCTAATGTAAAAGGACTTCATCATTCTACCTTCTTACCTTACACACGCATTTAATTATAGGTACAGATGGCGGAATAATGAAAAGGTCTGGCGCCATGGAAACTAGAGCAAGAAAATAATTCTGGTTCCGGAAATGTTATTTTTAAAGTAACTACTGCTGTTTAAGAAGGATTAATATATATTATTTCACGTGCTTCCAAAATCATTACATAAATGCCCTTTCTACAAATGTACACCTGACAACAGTTATCGCTCACTGGAAAAGTAAGCGCAGAAAAAAAACATTCTCGGGTAATAAAGGCCAAAATGCACAAGTGAAAACAGCAATGCACCCTCATTGTATGTGACCCTTGGATTGATTATTGATTCCTCCAGGGGAGAATAACAAAGTAAGAGTGTTATCTTTCTTACTCTTCAAAAACAATATATTGTGTTAAAGGGAGCCAACCAGCAGGATTTTCATATATAAACTAAAACCAGTGCTATACTGGTGCTAGGATTGTGAATCCAATCATACCTTTAGTTGAGAGATTGGATGTTCGATTGCAGAAAAATGTGTAATCAAAGTTCCAGAAATGCATTGATTGTTTGAGTGGCAGGACAATGTGGGTCGGGTCTTGTGTTAGTATTCCGCCAATATATGCATGGCCTTTCTCCTCCCGTCACCGCCATTACATTTATGTCCGGCACGCGTGCAGTAGCACCTAGAACTCTTCACTAATACGGCGCCGGAGTCGGTGCCTGTGCATAGTGCTGTCTCCGGTGCCATCTTATTGAAGACGCTGTCCTTCAGGTTCGGACTTTTATATATTTTTATTGCATTTGGCATGGCATTTTTTTATGTGTTTGATTAATTTGCGGAAACACATGTGTAGCACCCAGGGGGCAGGGGGTGTCAGGCATGGAGGGTCAAGTACCTAAGTTACTCGTCACTGGGCTGGTGTGATCTGGGTGTCCCGAGGTGTGTACCAATAAGGAGGGAAGATGATGAGGGTAGTAGTAGTAGGATGACTGTCATGATGCCACCTTTTGTATGCGGCCAGGGATTTAGCCGCTGCTGCTGTCGCTGTCTTCCAGGGCAGATGGTAGTAGCAGCCAGAGATGGTATCTCTCCCCACAGGTGGAGCAGGCCCCGAGCAGGATGATGAGGAGAGTAGGGATGGCGTTTGATGCCGAGGTGTGGGGCGCCGGCGCTGGTAATCAAGAGTCAAAGTCAATTGCTGCAGTTCCAGGTGTCTTTACTCACTCTTTGTGCTGTGCCGCTCGCCCGGATAGTACTGGTCACCCGCTGTTAAGGGCTCCGTCGAACCCGAATCCCTTCAGAGGTCAGTCCGATGTGGTGGTCAGTGAGTCCCTTTCCTCCTAGCGCCGTGTGTGTTGGATCCCCGTGGCTTGAAGCTACTTGGGGACCTCAGTCCATCTCGAGTAGTACTCTTGTCCCTATTTGCAGGTACCACGGCTCCACAATGGGGCCTGCTGCTCTCCAAGGCCCCGGATCCTATCTGGCACTGTGCTTTCAGGCTCTTTGTGGCCAGGGAAGCTTGAAACCTCCCTGTCCTGGCAGATTCTGGAAAACCAACTTGGAGAATGATCTTCCCTAGGGTCCTGCACCCTGCGTGTGGCGCCGGTTCCGAGGGAGCAATGAAGCTCTCCCCTCGGCAACCGCGTGAACTCCCGTGTCCCACCAGAGCACCGGTGAAGCATATTTGGTGTTCTCCTCTCCTGCTGGAGAACTCCCTTTTCACTGTTATGTTGGCTCCTAACTCCCCCTCAGTGGCTGCTCCTCCTTGGGTCCCTGTCATTAGTGGGTGGAGCCACCCATCTTTGAAAGCAACCTTAAGACCCTACCCTAGCCCAGTCCCCAGTGGGGAGGGAAACCTGGTTGTGGATTTGAGTGTGTAAGTGGTGAAACCGATATCGACCTTCTTAGGATCCGGATGCAGCATTACAGCTTAATTCAGGTCAGGTGCAATACTCTGTGGCAACTGAAGCCTCAGGGGCACCATACATGCTTCTTACTTACATGTGTTTTTCGGGCTCCTTATAGAAGCAAAGAACAAAAAGAAATACATAGTTCAACAGGATCCTTAAACATACAGCAGAAATGAGTTGTCATGAAATCACACCCTTTTGGTTTGAACCTCTTCACAACCTATGATGTACTGGTACTTCATAGGTCGTGTACTTGCATGCTGAGTCCGCATCTTTCCCTGCACATGTCAGCTGATCTGATCTGATGATAGCGCCAGTATAGCACTGGCTTTAGGTTATATAGGAAAATCCTGGTAATTGGTGCGCTTTAATTCCAGCTGTTAACCTCTGACAATGGGATTTAACGCCCGCCGGCGTGATCTCGGAGCACCGATGGGTTATTATGACAGCCAGGTGTCAGTTGATGACTCCTATGTCTGTCATGACAAACTTCTTATGAACTTCGGCTCTGTGCCGGCATTTATCGGAATTCATTGTTTCTGTGTACAGAGTAGTGCTGATGCTACACTACAAGCATTCAGAATATAACATCTTCAGGTCCCTTAAGGGGACCAGTAAGAACAATTCGAAAAAAAATGTTTTTAAAAATATATAAACCCCCCCACAAAAGTACAAATCACCCCTTTTTGTCCCATTGAAAATTAAACAATAAAAAATTTAAACTTCACATATTTGGTATCACTGCTTTCAGAAATGTCATATGTAATGGAAAAAAATGTCAAAACTCCAGAATGTTTTTTTGGTCACCGCAACATTGCAACAAAATGCAATAGAAGGCAATCAAAACATCGCATCTACCTAAAAATTTTGTAAAAAAGCCAGCTCGGGGCGCAAAACATAAGTCCTCAAAGAACCACAGTTTTCAAAAAATTAGAACATTACAGGTGTTTGAAAATGGCAAGAAAAGCAGCATTTTTTGTTTATTAATGAACCCCTTCACAACAGAGGCCGTACCGATACTTCCTAAATCATGAAGGGGTTATCAGCACACCAACGATCCCTGCACATGTCTGCTGATTTGAACAGCAGACATGTGTGGCTAACAGGCGCAGGTGAATCCGTGATATACCCGCGTCTGTTAACCCCTTTGATCACGCTGTCAAAATGGGACAGCGTGATTTATATAGCCCAAGTGGGGAAATTGCCTTTCCCCACCACCATCGGAGGTTCCTGTGAAGTGATCACGGGGAGCTGATGGTAGTAACGGGTCATGTGATAACTCAAGTCGCTATCATGACGTAGTTGTTGTTACAGCCGGCTATAACAGGAGAGCAGCATTTCTGCAGAACAGAGCTGTGTAGCTTTGATCAGCAGAAATAAATCAGCGATCAGACTGCTGATGCTTATAGTCTCCTAGGAGGACTAGTAAAATAAAAATAAAAAGTAAAAAAGTTCAAATCACGCCCCATTTAACCCATTGAAAATTAAAGGTTTAAAACAAAATAAAACATAAACACATATTATCATATGGCCATGTTCAGAAATGCCCGAGCTATCAAAATATAAAATCAATTAATCTGATCAGTAAACGGCGTAGCAGCAAAACATTCCAAATGCCAAGATTGTTTTTTGCTTGACGCAAATTTTGCGCAAAATGCAACAGGTGATCAAAACGTAGCATCTGCGCAAAAATGGTACCATTAAAAATGTCAGCTCAAGTTGCAAAGAATAAGCTGTCAGTGAGCCCAATAACCCAAAAAATGAGAGCGCTACGGGCACGGAAAATGGCGCAAAAATTGTGCCACTTTTTTGGACAAACTTTTTAACCCCTTAGATAAAAGTAAACCTACACATGTTTGGTATCTATGTACTCATACTGACCTGAGGCATCACACCAACACATCAGTTTTTTCATATATTTAACACGTTGAATAAAATACCCCCAAAACAATTGTGCAATCACACTTTTTTTGCAATTTTTGCGCACTTGGATTTTTTTTTCCGTTTTCCAGTATATTATATGGTAAACCTCAAGGTTTTACTTAAAAGGACAACTTGTCTTGCAAAAATAAACCCTCACATGACAGGATTGATGGAAAAATAAAAAGGTTATGGCTCTTGGAAGAAGGGGAGCAAAAAACAAAAACGAAAAAGCGCAAATGAAGGTGTTAATTAAAGAAAAACTATACATGATTTGTATCTAGAAACTAGCATTGACCTGGAGAAACATATAGCCAGGTCAGTTTTACCATGTAGTGAACATAGTAAATAAAAAAATGCAGAATTGCACTTTTTTGCAATTTCACCCCACCTGGATTTTTTTTTTCCTGTTTTCCAGTACACTATATGGTAAATGTAATGGTTTCTTTCAAAAGTACAACTTATCCCGCAAAAAAACCCCTCATACAGCTATATTGCCAAAGAAACAAAAAAGATATGACTGCTGGAAAAAGGGGAAAAGAAAGCAAAAATGACACACTGAAAATTGCTGGGCGGTGAAGGGGTTAAAGCAAACGATTTTTTTTTTCACCCCCGAAAGTAGCAGAAATAATGCATCATGTATGCTACATGGGACCATTTTATATAAATGTTCCTTCCATTAAAAATACAATGTGGGTATCACCTTTGTTATGGATATATTACAGACTTCCAGTGTTAGATAATAGTTAAATTTCTGCAATGACTTAAGGCCATATCACACTAAATAACATCGCTAGCAACATCGCTGCTGAGGCACGACTTTTGTGACATAACAGCGATGTTGCTAGTGATGTCGCTGTGTGTGACATCCCGCAACAACCTGGCCCCTGCTGTGAGGTCGCTGGTTGTTGCTGAATGTCCTGGACCATTTTTTAGTTGTTGCTCTCCCGCTGTGAAGCACACATTGCTGTGTGTGACAGCAACAGAGCAACAACTAAATGTGCAGGCAGCAGGAGCTGGCTTCTGCGGACGCTGGTAACCACGGTAAACATCGGGTAACCAAGAAGCCCTTATCTTGGTTACCCGATATTTACCTTTGTTACCAGTGTCCACCGCTCTCACGCTGCCAGTGCCAGCTCCCTGCTCTCTGCACACGTAGCCGGAGTACACATCGGGTAATTAACCCGATGTGTACTGTGGCTAGGAGTGCAGGGAACAGGGAGCAGGCACTGGCGGCGTGAGAGCGGCGGACGCTGGTAACGAAGGTAAATATCGGGTAACCAAGGTAAGGGCTTCTTGGTTACCCGATGTTTACTGTGGTTACCAGCGTCTGCAGAAGCCGGCTCCTGCTGCCTGCACACGTAGCTGCAGTACACATGGGGTAATTAACCCGATGTGTACTGTGGCTAGGAGTGCAGGGAGCCAGCGCTAAGCGGTGTGCGCTGGTAACCAAGGTGAATATCGGGTTGGTTACCCGATATTTACCTCAGTTACCAAGCGCAGCATCGCTTCCACGCGTCGCTGCTGGCTGGGGGCTGGTCACTGGTTGCTGGTGAGATCTGCCTGTTTGACAGCTCACCAGCAACCCATGTAGTGACGCTCCAGTGATCCCTGCCAGGTCAGGTTGCTGGTGGGATCGCTGGAGCGTCGCTTAGTGTGATGGTACCTTTAACTTCACATCTTATCAACTCCTTATCTAATTTACAACAAGCTGTGGCATACCTACATCAGACTTCTAAGCCCAGGAACTGACGGGAGTAGGATCTGTGTCGAGGCACACGGAGGCAACGTGCTGGAGCATCATGATGCCAACACTCTCCTAAAACGTACTTGGATGCAATAGCACAACTGGTCTCTGATTCATGTCTCTCATGGTTTGGGCAGCATGAATAAGATGACAGGTTCCCTTTACAAAAAAAAAGTCTTAAGTGTGGTAAGAATCTATCCCCTGAAATACCGTAAGGCAAAGGTCACCAACCTGTACCTCGGGAGCCTTGTGTGACTCATGGGCCCATGATATGTGGCTCGCAGCTGTCTGCCAGCTTGTTGCCTTAAGGCTATGTGCGCACGTTGCGTACAGTTCACTGCAGACATTTCTGCAGCGATCTGAAGAGCACATGTGTGCTTTAAATCGCTGCAGAAAGAGTCCGTAGTGAAGCCGATTCCATGAGCTCTGCCTGCAGCTCCTGCCATAGACAGAGCAGGAGCTGCCGGCAAAGCGCACGGAAGAAGTGACATGTCACTTCTTAGAACGCAGCACTTCGGCAGTAGCCGAAGCGCTGCGCTCTAATACGACACGTGCGCACGGCCCCTGCACAATCTCCATAGACTGTGCAGGGGACGCAGGGCGCATGCAGTTACGCTGCGCTACAAAGCGCAGCGTAACTGCATGTATTTATGCAACGTGCGCACATAGCCTAACGCTTCGTGTACAAAATAAGTATGAAGAGCAGATCTTCAGATGGTGACTTTTGTGAGTAGCACTGCAAAAAAGTGCAGATCTAGATGGGGGTAAGGTAGAAATCCCTGGATCTTTGTATACCACCTCATTGGGATATCTGTGGAAAATCTTTGGCTGTCATTGTACCGGTAAATGGGGGCTCTTCGTGTCACTACTGTGAGGGTTGGGAGCTTTGGCTTAAAACCCTCTCTCGGAGTTGAATGTGGCTCTTCCAGTTTGAAAGGTTGGGGACCACTGCTGTAAGGCCCTGTGTGCACGGTGTAGTTTTTGATGCATTTTTGTGGGCAGTTTATTGTGCAACTTGTTACCCAAATCTGCAGGTCTATCTTTTGCCCAGCAAAGTCAATGAGAAATCAGATTTGCTGTGCTCACATTGCTTCTTTTGTCCTCGCAGTTTTTGGTGCAGAAAAAAGAAACAGAAACAAATTGTTGGTCTGTTTTTTCCAGGTCTTTTTTTAGCCCTTTTAGTCATTGAATTCACTAAAAAAATACACCAAAAGCATTAGGTTTTGGTGCTTTTTTGGTGCATTTTTTGGCCACAAATTTCCTTTTTTGATTCAGAAAGGCTATATGCACACACAGAGTATTAGGTTGAAGAAATTTCTGCACCAAATCTGCATCTCTTGGTAGAAAAATAAGGTGCGTTTTTGATGCTTTTTTGCATTTATTTTCTAAGCATTTTGGGGTGAAAAAACTGCAAAAATCCTGAAAGAATTGACATGCTGCAGATTTATTTCTGCACCAAATTTGCAAGGGAAAAAAAGCAATGTGCACAAAACTTTAGGATTCTCATTGACTTTTCTGGCATAGGATTTGCATACTGCTTTGTGATGACAAATCTGCACTGAAAAACATGCGATAAAAATGTACCTAATGGTACGTAGAGCAAGCTGCATTATTCTCAAATAGAAGACAGAAATGTCAGGAACATAATGATTAGGGATGATCGAATACCTCAAATATTCTGCTTCGTGAATATCCGACGAATAGGTCACCGCTCTGCGAATATTCGTTGCGCAATGTAAGTCTATGGGAAGCCCGAATAGTTCCGAATAGTTGTTATTCGGGTTTCCCATAGACTTACATTGCACATCGAATATTCGCGAATAGTGGCGAACTATTCGCGAAGCCGAATATTTGAGGTATTCGATCATCCCTATTAATGATTTACTGTATGACCCAAATATTGTAAACTGTGAATAGGATCACTAATAGAAAAAATGCAATATAAAAATATAAAACGTATAGTTGACAAAAAAAAATCATTATAAATAGTGGAATTTACATACCTGCCCTGGTGGTGAAGTAGTCGTCCTTCTGTTTTGTTTCTTCTCAGCCTTGTGATTCGTGACAATTGCGTCCTGACTAATCACCACTTCTTGTCTGGTATATAATTCTTGTGCACCTGAGTTTTTTAATGGTAGTTTAGCATTATTTGTACCACATAAAATAAATGTTACTGACATTAAAAATACTATGTAATATTTTCTTTTCCGTTGGTATAACTTTTTATAGGAGACAGTATACGTCAATATCAATATTGAATATCTCGACCTCACATTTTCACATGGTCGCTGCACTTAACAGCTTATGCAGCACTTCTTTTATGAGCGGTAATATTAGGAAAAATATGGCAATAACTAGTCATTTGAAGAAGTCTCATTCTGTGCCTCCTCCAGGCACCTCGGATTGCTCTACCCTCACTAATATGTTAATGTCGCGCTCCTCAGGGGCAGTTAGATGACAGTGTAGTCAACTGCTCTGTGTCTTGTTGGAAAGAATGGACCTCTGAGTCCAATATTGAGGCAGTAAAGGGATCACGCAAGAAGCATTTAGCTTTTCCAAATAGGAAATTTGGATGCCGCTGATTAAATATTTCCAATCTCTTATGAGCACTTTATCCTTCATGCTGGTGGGGTGTCATTTCTAATCCCTTATTATATTAAACTTGCAATATCTAAAACAGGTAACGAGCAGCAAATCAATTACAATCTGATGTCTACTTCATTTATTTTATAGTTATGAAATGTTTTTTGCCCAAAGTAAGTGATGATATTTATCTTTATATCTTACACTGAGCATTTTCTGATGCATTTTTATACCGTATTTGCATTAAAATCATGAGAAGTAGTGTAAGTATAACATTTAGAGCCAAAAAAAGGTAAATCTTGCTATGTTCATTAGTAAGTTAGGTCTTATTTATAGCTTTCACAATACATTTTAATGATAAATGTAAAGATCAGTCACACCTCTATAACCAATATGGGATCAGATTCTCAATAATGAACAAGAACAATGGGAGTCCAGGTCCTAAGACCTCCACTGAACGCTCAAAAGACTGCTCAAAATTGTGCTGCTTAGGAGACAGAAGCACGCAGTTCTGACTTGAGTGCACACACAGTGCCAGCGGAGTATGGAATCCATAGAAAATCTATGGACCCAGAGCAGAGTACATATCTATGGACCCAGATCAGAGTACAGATTTATGAACCCAATGCAGAGTACAGATCTATGGACCCAGAGCAGAGTACACATCTATGGACCCAGAGCAGAGTACAGATCTATGGACCCAGAGCATAGTACAGGTCTATGGATCCAGAGCAGAGTACAGGTCTATGGACCCAGAACAGAGTACAGGTCTATGGACCCAGAACAGAGTACAGGTTTATGGACCCAGAACAGAGTATAGATCTATGGACCCAGAGCAGAGTACATATCTAAGGACCTAGATCAGAGTACAGATTGATGAACCCAATGCAGAGTACAGATCTATGGACCCAGAGCAGAATACATATCTATGGACCCAGAGCAGAGTACATATCTATGGACCTAGAGCAGAGTAAAGTTGTATGGACCCAGAGCAGAGTACAGGTGTATGGACCCAGAGCAGAGTACAGGTGTATGGACCCAGAGCAGAGTACAGGTCTATGGACTCAGAGCAGAGTACAGGTCTATGGACCCAGAGCAGAGTACAGGTCTATGGACCCAGAGCAGAGTACAGGTCTATGGACCCAGAGCAGAGTACAGGTGTATGGACCCAGAGCAGAGTACAGGTGTATGGACCCAGAGCAGAGTACAGGTGTATGGACCCAGAGCAGAGTACAGGTGTATGGACCCAGAGCAGAGTACAGGTCTATGGACCCAGAGCAGAGTACAGGTCTATGGACCCAGAGCAGAGTACAGGTCTATGGACCCAGAGCAGAGTACAGGTCTATGGACCCAGAGCAGAGTACAGGTCTATGGACCCAGAGCAGAGTACAGGTCTATGGACCCAGAGCAGAGTACAGGTCTATGGACCCAGAGCAGAGTACAGGTCTATGGACCCAGAACAGAGTACAGATCTATGGACCCAGAGCAGTGTGCAGAATATCTATGGACCCAGAGCAGTGTGCAGAATATCTATGGACCCAGAGCAGAGTACAAAATATCTATGGATCCAGAGCATAGTACAGATTCAAGTCTGTAGATCTTCTACTGAATCTATAGATTTTCTATTCAATCTGTGATATGCTCTACACACGCTGTCAGGTAGGTGCTGTGCACTTCTGCTTCCTGAGCTGCGCTGTTCTGAGCACTCTTTTGAGTAAATTTAGCAATTCTTTAATGTTCAATTTGCCATAACCGATCCATTAGTAGAACCATTTTTTTAACACTAAAGTCAATGGAAAATGAGTTAGATGACTGGTCCACAAAATGTTCGACTCTTCAAAGTATGGGAAAACACTTTTATTAACTAATGTCATCCTAGTCGTAGATTTACAGTATATCAATTTTGTGTTCTAGGAATCTATAGTATGGGACCCAATTATGTCTATTGGGGTTGTACTTTACCTCCATATGCAATGAATTTTACATGGAGGTCAGCAGCTGTCTTTTTTTCTAATGGATTCTTCATAATAGGGATAACCCATGTTCACACTACCTTCTGTCTTGGTCTTGACTGTGTGAACTGATTATTTGTCCAAACGTAATATCCATTTCATCAGCATATTTTTAGATTGTTTTCCATCAATGTAAGTAGCTGTTGTGATGTGTCTACACTATCGTAGGCAGGTTTTGTAAGGTTGTGTAAAAGAGGTGTATATTCTATAATTGATTATGCATATTTACACAAGTAAGGTACAAAAACACATAAACATGGCTAAAATAATATTACGGTACTTTCTTGACCTATTAGGCTTTATTACAGTTCTTTTCTTTCTTCAGAAGGGAAAAAGGTGATCCAGCTCAACTGTGGTAATGTCCGGCATGCAGGGATAACACTCTGGTAGTGCAGGGATGCAATAGAAGAAAAAGATAATCCAGCTTCCGGAATAATATAAAATCTTGTGCAAGCTTTATCATTACAAGGACAATATAGGGAGCCAATGTGCGGCAACGCGTTTCGAATGCTACCTGCGTTCTTTGTCAGGCCTTTTCTTTCTTCACAGGACTTACTAGTCTTAGCTTTGTACAGTGGTGTCCTGGTTACAAATAACAAGTTCACATATGATTTACAAATTGCGATAAAAGGTGGGGCTCCCATCCCGATCCATCTCCAACCAGGCAAGTTGCCTCTAAGACCTTTATATTTATGCAGTTACAAAGACATATAAAGGGCGGGCTATTGCTGACATGAATTGTGCTGTAGGCTGTTACTTTATAAGAGTTGTCATTCACAGTATAGAAAATGGCAATTGTCATTTGTATCATGAGGTGAGTATTTTACATATCCAGTTTACTGAAGCACTCAACCGTATGACATCTCCCATACCAGATTTATTATGCTTCATTATGTGAAGTTCTATTAATAGAGGATCGGTCTGTGTAGGAACACTAGGATAGTTTTGAATGCTCTTTTGTATAAGTAGACTGTTGTTAGGGTTAATTAAAAATTGGAGAATTAGTAGTCAAATTACCAGCTTTCTTAAGAACACCTATGCTTATTAGCTTATTGCTCACGGGCAGGACCATTTGAGTGTCTTAATGTAGCTGATGTCAGCTGTTAAAATGCTCTTTTGCTTGGCTGAACATGTACTGTATGTTGGTTTCTTAAAAACACAGGGTGTTGATTGACTGTCAGACCTCTTAGAATTTAATTTGTCTCACAGACTATAGAATTGTATCAAACAGACAGACCCAAACATCCAACAGATCTGATGCCAACTGAAACACAAAATAACTAAAAAAATACATACAGCTGCACTCTAAAATGCTAACATTGAATAAGGGAACTCTGGTATTGCATTACTGCTATAGGAATATTTGAAAAAGAGATACGTAGCTCATGTATTGGCCAATGCATGTGAGCCCGGTAACCAATGACAAGGTGATCTCTTATATACTGGGACCCTAACTTGGGACCTGTAACCAGGCTGTGTCCACCTTTTATAGCTGGATCCTTTCTTGGCAGACATGTAGGTTTTTAACCCAGATAGAGGCATTTCAAGTTAAGGTCCCAATATATAAGAGATCACCTTGTCGTTGGTACCGACTCACATGCATTGGCCAATACATAAGCTAAGTATCTATTTTTTCAAATATTCCTATAGCAGTAGTGCAGTACTAGAGTTCCCTTATTTATTGTTAGAATTGTAGAGTGCAACAGTTTGTATTTTTGAATCTATAGAATTGGACTTGTAAAATACCATATCCAACCAAATGTAATGAATGGATGGGAGTTAGAATACCAGACAGTGCAATGACACAGGTAAAACTGAGCATGTTAAAACAGAGTATTTATTAAAACTCCTTTGCTTAGGAAAGGTTTGATTTGGGTAACACAATGTATCCTTGCCAAAATATGGAAATAGACTAAGGGAGGAGAAGTCAATCCACGGCGTAAGCCACAGATAGACACCCCATACAGAGCTCCACACACAATGCCCTGCCATTGGTATTGGTTCCTTGCTGTCTAACAGATCGGGTCAGTGTTTGATCATGAGAAGTCGATAATAGCGTTTAAAGGGATGGACTGGGTGGCCACCATGAGGTCAGGAAGCACAGACCATATGGAAACTTCCAGGTAGGACAAATGGTCAATACCGACTTGGGTAGAATATTAATCTACATACAAAAGTATGAAATTATAATGTATCTGCTGTTTAATAATTGTGGTTTACAACCTATGACAATTAAACGAAGTCTAACTACAAATAAGGGCTATTTTCATCAACTTTTTACCCTTTACCTTCACTAACGTTGAAAGCAATAATTTGTTTTCTGTGTAGGATGGGTAACCATTGTCCTTTCCAATTTGCCTCCGCCTATTATGTTTCCACTAGACTAGTTTACACTCCTCTCTGTGCTTCATCTATTCTTCATTTAAACGTGGATCCTTGTGACATAACCTAGCTGAGGTAGTGATGCAGAACTGGGCTGTCCTTGGTGTGAGTAAACAGTAATGAAAAGTCATTCCCTACTAAATTGCTAGATCCAATTCTGAATTACATGAGTAGGATTTTACCCCCAATAATGCTGATTTAGGTCATTAATCTTTGTTAACAAAAATGCTGATATGGCCAAGATTTTATGCATATTTCACTCTTGCACATTAGGATTTACTGTACATCCCAAAAGAAAGTACACCTCTCACATTTTTGTAAATATTTTATTACATCTGTTCATGGGACAACACTGAAGATATGACACTTTGATATAATGTAAAGTAGTCAGCGTACAGCTTGTATTAGTGTAAATTTGTTGTGCGCTCTAAATAACTTAACGCTCAGCTATTAATGTCTAAACCTCTGGCAACAAAAGTGAATACATCACTAAGTAAAAATTGCCAAATCGTGCCCAAAGTGTCAACATTTTTTGTGGCCCCATTATTTTCAAGCACTGCCTTAACTCTTCTTCACAGCAGTTACTGGCATCCTCTTCTACTTCTCCATGACAACATCACAAAGCTGGTGGATGTTTAGAGACCTCACGCTCCTCCACCTTCCGTTGGTGGAACACCACAGATGCTCATTGAGGTTTAGATCTAGAGACATGCTTGGCTAGTCCAGCACCTTTACCCTCAGCTTCTTTAGCAAGGCAGTGGTCATCTTGGATGTGTGTTAGGGGTCATTATTACATTATTATGATTTAATACTTCCCTGCATCCCAGTACATGTTCATGGTTCCCTCAATACACTGTAGATCCATACAGCTGGCGTCACTTATGCAGCCCCAAACTATGACATTCCTACCACCATGCTTGACTGTAGGCAAGGTACACTTGTATTTGTACTACTTACCTGGTTGCTACCACACACGCTTGACACCATCTGAACCTAATAAGTTTATCTTGGCATCCTTAGCACACAGGACAGGGACACTGTCTATTTTACATTTTATAAAAGTGTCATATCTTCAGTATTGTCCCATGAAAAGATATAATAAAATATTTACAAAAAATGGAGGGATGTACTCACTTTTGGGATATCCGGTATATTCCATGAATACATTTTACAAGACTTAAATACATATTGGCCTACAGTGTATTAATCACAGCAGATTGTTTTTTTACAACAAAAAGACTGGTAACTGGTTAGGAAAGCAGTCAAATGTTCCATTATCATATGGAGCCAATTGTTATTATAGGCAGTGATAAAGGTAGAAAATAACTTTGAAACATGTGGAGTTTAAACTTATAGTTGATAAGATCTGAGGGCTAAATTTCACCAGTTAAATTCTGAAATACATATACTGTCATAGAAAATATAAAAATGCATTCATGTAAAAATATATACATGGAACATATAGGAACTGGGAAAAAGAGAAACTAATTATAGCTCAGGGAGAAAGAGAAAGCTTACAACACATTTGGTCTCTGTTCAGCTAGGACCTCCTGGTGTGGACAGGTAATTCAACTGATTATCTGCTGTGAAACAGTCACAAGGTATGTGTCTGGTATATTTAGGCTATGTGCGCACGTTGCGTAATTACATGCAGTTACGCTGCGCTTTGTAGCGCAGCGTAACTGCATGCGTCCTGCGTCCCCTGCATAATCCATGAAGATTATGCAGGAGCCGTGCGCACGTGACGTCTTAGAGCGCAGTGCTTCGGCTGCTTCCTGAAGCGCGCGTTCTAAGAAGTGACATGTCACTTATTCCGTGCGCTCTGCCTGCAGCCCCCGCTCTGTCTATGGGAGGAGCTGCAGTCAGAGCGCATGGAATCGGCTTTTTTTTTTTTTCACTACGGACATTTTCTGCAGCGATTTTAAGCGCACGTGTGCTCTACAGATCGCTGCAGAAATTTCTGGAGTGACTGTACGTGCGCACATAGCCTTAGAGGCAGAAAAGCACACTATCAAAGAAACTGCTTCCTCTGATAAAGCACAATTATAGACGGTTTGGGACTGGTTATCAGTGATGAATATTGCGGTTTGTATCAGGCCGATATTTATGAGAGATATATTTTCAGCTTCACGATCCCCAGGGGAAGAAAATATATATTTTATTATTATTGTGTGATCAGCACATCAGCTCCAAATTAATATTAGTTAATTGGATGATGCTCTCCATGTCATGTTTCGTCTTTACACAAAGGTAAAATTGTGATAAAGCATGACCATGATATCTTCTGCCACAGCCGAAGATATCCTGAAAGCTGGGGAAATTCACATTTTTTAGAGACAGGGACCACATCCCATGAACAGCCCTGTTATGAGTCACCAGAGGGGAGGTATGTGGCTGTAATTTGTGTTAATAAAAGCAAATGCCAAATTATGGTCCTTGTTCAGTGCCCTGAAGATATATATATATATATTGCTATGTAGGATTGTCCCATGTTTCATTGGAGTTCTTCCCTCCATTCTTCTGAACCGATTTCTGTGACACAGGTTTAGTCTTTTTCTTTCATTAATTACTTTTATGTAATTGTATATACTATATTGTTTTGTTCACCTTTGTAACATCTTTTGTATTTTTTTGTATAAACACTGTCTAGTTTTCAGATTAAATATATGCAATGGGGTCCATGATACTATATGGAGGACTATGTGGGGCCCATAATACTATATGGAGGACTATATTTGGCCCATAATACCACATTGAGTACTATATGGGCTTATAATACTATATGGAGGACTATGTGGGGTCCATTATTCTGTATGTAGTACTATGTGGGGCCCATTATTCTGTATTGAGGGCTACGTGGGGCCAACTTTGTTTGGAGGGCTATGTGGGGCCCATTATTCTGTATGGTGTACCATGTGGGGCTCACAACTAGGTTGGCTTGTGACTTTGCCCAGGTTTTTAAGTTTAGCCCTCTATGTATTTGAGTTTTATATCTCTGGATTAATCTGATCTCATCATTAAAGGGACTCTGTCAGCAGGTTTTTGCCACCTAATCTGAGAGCAGCATGATGAAGGAAAATAGGCCCTTTTTCCAGTGATCCGTCACTTACTAGACTGCGTAGTCCAGCAGATGCATTAGCTTGTTATAACCCTGCTCTACATTCAAATATCTGCTAGCTCTGCAGCAAACAGTGATTTTATCAAAATGACAGCAAACAGCTCAGTAAAGGACACATCACTAGAATCAGGGTCTCTGTCTCTATATTATGCTTCTCTCAGATGGGGAGCAAAAACTTGGTGACAAATTCCCTTTAAGAGGACTAACATGGCAGTAGCAGGAAACCGTGATTTAACCAAAACTACAGCAGAGTTTTCAGCAAGTGATACCCTGCTGGAATCAGGGTCTCTGTCCCTTTTTCATGCTGCCCTCAGATTGGGTGACAGATCTGTACCGCACCACGCTCGGCTGCAGCCGAGCCGCTCGGATCCGGTCTTGTTGGTGGGTGGCTTGAGCGCCTCCGGACCCGGGGGTCACTTCGCTCTGAAAGGGGATGCTGGCGCTTTTGGTGGGGGTTAGGTAGGTGCATGGCCGGAGCCGTGCTTGAGTTCGTGACGCCACCCACGGGATGTGGTGAAGGTAGACACCACCACTGCAGTTACGGGGCACCTGGGGGAGATGTTTATGCAGCAAGTTATTAACCTGTCCGTGGGCAGGGATGGTGGCCCCGGGACCCGTTGGGGGTAGCTGGGCGGTGCAGGGCGGTGCGTGGCCGGATGGCACTGTTGTACTCACTGTTATTGACACACACAAGTCTCTGGTAAACCAAGTTGATGGTGGTCGGTGCCCGCAGCCGGCTGCGTCTGGTCCCCCACCCGGTTCGGTGGTCTTGGCCTTTCTCCTGCACCGTGTTGTGTATTTGGCCTGCCTGCGCTTCAGCGACAGGAGTCCGCTCCCTGGCTTTGTGAATGTCAGTAGAGCCCTTTTGCCCGCAGACGCTGGCCCGTGGGATCTCTCTGCCTGTGCGGTGGCTTTCTATCCCCCTCGTTGGGCTGTTGTCTTTAGTCGGGGCTTGGGTGGGAAAGGACCTATAGTCCAGACCGCAATCAGTTAATTAACTCAGTCCAGTGGATTCTGGACCTCGTTTCAGGGTCTGAGTACCCCCCTGTGTGCTCCGATTTCCGAGTCGGTTCCCTGGGTCGGTACCGGCGGGCCACTACCCTGTCCTGGTCCACCACGGTTCCACAGAGCCGTCTTCCCGGCTCCTGCAGCCTAAGGCCACCGTTTGCCTCCTAGCCAAAGGTGCCCGGGCTCCTACCCCGGCACCTGTCAGACTCCTGCAGACCTGGGCACAGGCCTGCTTCCACACTGACTACTCCTCTACTCAACACTCGAAACTGAACTAACTGTTTCCTGCCTCAGGTCCTCTGAACTCCTCGGTGGGCATGGCCAACCACCTGGCTCCGCCCCCTGGTGTGTTCATCAAGCACTGAGGAAGGTGACTAGGTTTTAATGGTTGGCTGATGACACCTTTTTGGGGGACAGGTGTAGTGTGGGGGTCTATCTGTGACTACCTGGCTAGTCCAGGGTGTCACACTCCCCCTTGGTTAACTACAGACCATCCACAGGCTGTCCGACCACCACCGTTTATTTTGTAACTGAAAAAGATAAAAGAGAACATATGTACAATTATATTAACTGTATTTATAATCAAGCATATTTGTGTTCCTTCCCTTGCGGGAGGCATGTTACTTAAACGTTGCAAACTTATAAAAGAAAACACTTTTATTAACCGGGAACGGGACGGGACAGGGTCCTTTCATTTGCCCACCCAAGAAAACCTAAACCTTGATGCTGCCTCTAAAAACAGGTCAGCACCCCTTTTCTCCAGTTCAGGAATCGGGTTCAGGTCTGGGTATTGACCATACGGGTCGGGTAAAAAGTTCCTTACCCGGCAGTCTCTCAGAGGCCCCATGTCAAGGAAACCCCTGACCCGGAGGGTAGTCACCGGTTCCTATGGTGACGGGACCTCGGCCTCCTCTGCCGCAGGCCCTTCCTCCAACCAGCCTCCCCGGGGACTGTAGGACCTGAAAGGGTGGTCCGGGATTATTTACAAGCACAAAAGTTTTTGGGTGGCCTGCAAGTTTTCAGCCTTGTTCATTTTTTTGTAAAACGGGGTATTTAACGGGGATCAAACAAAGTCCCAACGGGGATGGGCAGTATGGTAGCCGGGAACCGCTATCTTAATACTCATAAATGCGGGCATGCACATCCGCTCTACACTCCTGCTCAGGAGCCAGACTTCCTGGGGAACCTTCGGCGCCGGCTACGACCGACCTCACATACTGCCGTGGAACCCCATGCTCAACAGCCTGCGCCTCCTTTCCACGAGCACCTCGCTGCTGGTCTTCAGCCAGGATGAGGTACCTGGGAGCAGCGGGTGCTGCCTCCGTTGCGGCCGGGCGGACTGCCGGGGCCGACGTCATTTCTGTTGCATCCGGGCGGACTGCCGAGGCCGGATGGGATGTCGTCAGGGGTGCCAGAGCGATGGTGACGATAAGGCCTGAGGGCCCAGCAACTGGGTCCTCCCTCGTAGATGGTACGGGCTTCGCTGCCTCGAACTGGGGCAGCGGGTCGGTTGGGGCGTTGGCTGCGGGCACGGGCGATGAGGGAAATGGTGTGTCGGACGGGAGCAGTCCAGCCCCTCAGCCGGGACGGCCGGTTTCTGGGCAACATAGGTGCGTGGGTCACTGCTTACCCGCTCCTCTGAAATCATCTCCACTTCGCACGCCCGGATGGCTGCAGCCATGTCCTTCATCTCCGTTGCCCACTTCGTCAACATGAAGTGGGCTTGGGCCTGGATACTCCGACACATCCTGCTGCGTTGGTGTCCAGGAACGGGTTTCTGCAGAGTCCTGGGTCTGAGAAGTGAAAGATAGAGGAGGTCAGGAACAGGGCTCCTGGGAAGCAATCTAGGTGGCAGACGGTCGTCTGGGCCTAGAGGAGCAGGACCCCCGGTCGCAGGGGATCGTGGCAAGGGGCACGGATCTGTCGAGGAGGACAGCTGGCAGCCTTGATCCATCACCGGGCTGGGACCAGGGCACGATGAGATACGTGGACCCTAGGTCGGGGAGTAGCTTCAGGCAACCCGATAATTTACCCGAGGAGAATGTCTTCAAGAGCCATTCCCACCTGCTCCAAAATAGGGGCATTAGCGCAACGAGGGGGATAGGACTTTTCAATTCAAAACGGTCCAGAAAATCCTAAAGTGTGAGCCCTGAGAGCAAGTTCCCACACTTAGCCATAGTGGGGAGCGGGACCCGGCAAGTTTCACACTACCGGGACCACCAAAGAAGTAAACTTAGGGCCAGGAGGCAGGTCACGGATCACCAGGTAGCACCATTGGGGACAGGAGCCGAACTAAGCTCCCCTCAGTGGCAGCGGTGTCCAGAGACTTGTTTGACCAGTTGTCGGTGTCCGCTTAATGGACTGAGTGAGTACCACAGTGACCCCCTTGCATCCAATGGCACTCCCTTACCATCACCGAGCCCCGGGGTATCCCCCACTACCCGTGGAGGGTCACAACAGCTGGCTGCCCCATTCCATCATCCCCGGGTACTCCCAATTGCAGCGGTGGTACTCCTAATTACCACATACCACGGGTGGCATCACAAACTCTATAAAATCCCTTGTAAATAACCCCCTTCATTTGAGTGGCTGCACGACCCCCGAGTCCGGAGACCCTCGAGCCACTGAGAACCCGGATCCGAGCAGCTCGGCTGCTGGCATGGGGGCGCACAGTTACATCAGATTCATTGTAGATTTTTTTTCTCCATTCAATCTATGTCCTGTGTCAACATATTGTACAGGACTGCTTTCTGGCAGCGTCCCCCAGAAATAACAGCTGGGTGCCGCTGGTCAGAGAAGACAAACAAATGACTTTAAAAATAACAAAAATTCGAACTTCGTAGAAATCCTGCCAGCAAACTCTCCTGACATCTTAATGGACATCTCATATGGTTCAGGGCAGTGGAAATGATGTTAAAAGCAGCTTTGTATTAGGCGGAAACTTATAATGCACTCATTATTGATAATAATAAATCCTTCTTAACATAACATCTGGGAGCTGTATTACGAGAGCGCTCCTTGTATAAGAACGGGGCAGTTATAATAATCTGTCTTTTATAGCATTCTTTTTAAGTCTTAATTAAATAAACTTAAAAAGAAAGCAACAGAAAATGTCTGTCCAAAATCAACCTTTTTGTAAATAATGAACGCTGTCATGAAACCGGCTTCAGTAGGAAATTGTCCTTTTGCGTAAATATTTTGGTCAGTAACTTGATTTATGGGTGGGGAACAATAAGATTAGTTGTACAGGAAGCGGTTTTGGTTGCTGGCAGCCCACGATGTTGCTTGGAGGAGCAGGAGGATGAGTTCAGAGATTTGGGACTGGGCCAGGTATCTGTTTGTCGCCGTCTCCTCTGAACTCTATTAAATTCTGTGGCAGAGCAGATAAATGGGAATAACGATGTTAGTAATGAATAGGTCTTTTCCATGTTAAGAGGTGGTTTGTTATAGACAGCGTAATCCATTCCTGATATCAGTGTCAGGACCATCTTGAGGGACAGCCTTCCTGGATATTCAAGGAGACACCTCCTGTCTAAATGTTACAGGGGCAATAGGAAGTCATTCTATCTCCTGGATTGCCACGGCACGCAGGGAATTGAAGTGCCACTCAAACCGACAGCTGAGCGTCAGAATTTCTTACCTTTACACTTCATTGTCAGTATGGTTATAGAGTTCTCTGTACACAAAATCTGCTCCTGTTAAATAGCTATTTGATAACGTTATTTAAACCTGTGTTAAAGGGATATTCATGCTTTATTTTTTTTCAAATTCACAGTTTTTTTAATTTATGAACTCACTTTATGGACTAAGCATGGCGTTAGTCGTCTGACTTCTACTGGTGCTTAGTTACACACAGTGATACTTGTTCTGCGTCAACACATAGGAGACACCCATGGGAAACTATGTAGGAGTAATGGTGGAGAAATTATTTTATTGTAGTTATTACAACTACAAAGTAAGCTGTTATAAAACACAACTTAGAATTACACAATTCATCAAGCACCAAATCTCGGGGTCAGAAACATAAGAGAAAAATATCACCAAGTAAATCAATGTTTCTCCCACAATATTATGTTGTGAATTCTACTCCCATAGAACAGTCTCAAACCATAGAAAAAATTGGAGTAACACATCCACTAAAATGTGCTCTTTATTGAAAATTAAGTTCTAAAAAAATAACATGCATAAACAACAATACATAGGTCAAATTTTACAGAAGAATTTTCAGACATAAATCCCACGAGTGGGGAAGGGGAAATACCAGGAGAAAACTCATCCCAATTAATTGGCAAGTACCTGACTATGTAAACCAGTCTCTGAGTGGGGTAAGACAGCCAGTAAAAGTATCATAACACTGCTAGAATAGATATAGTGAAAATATACCCATCACTATACCATAATGAATGAGAAGGATCTCCCAGGAAACCCCAGCAACCCAATGCGTGTTTCGCCTTGTGGCTTTCTCAAGGAAATATGCCACAACTTTCGAGGGCCTAAAACACACTTCCGCATAAAAAACGTCCGTGTGACACGGTCCATTTTTCGGGTCCGTGTTCCGTTTTTTTGGGGCGTTTCTCCGGTACGTATGGCATCCGTGTGATGGCGTATGCGAGCCATGTGTACGTGTAAAATGTCTGTGTTTGTGTGTAAAATGCCCGTGTATGTGTACGTGGAATGTTCGTGTGGAATGTCCGTTTGTGTGTTGCACAATGTCGTTGATACATGTCGGCTGACAGCAGACAGAGTTGCGCGATGAGAATGAACTCTGGTGAACTTCACCCGACTTCATTGTCATGCCGCGGCTCTGTCTGTGTGCCGTGTACTGATTAGCGGTCACCTGTGAAGGATTCACCAGTGACCGCTAATCCCCCGAGTGACTGAAGTGAGCAGCCCTCTCTCATACTTACCGCTCCCCGATCACCAGTGCGGCGAGGAACAGCTGTGCAGAGAATACGCGGCAACAATTACTTTGAATATGCCGGCCGCTCATTAATCAATCTCGTATTCCCTGCTTTCCCCGCCCACCGGCGCCTATGATTGGTTGCAGTCAGACACGCCCCCACGCTGAGTGACAGCTGTCTCACTGCACTCAATCACAGCAGCCGGTGGGCGTGTCTATACTGTGCAGTAAAATAAATAAATAAATAATTTAAAAAAACAGCGTGCGGTCCCCCCCAATTTTAATACCAGCCAGGGTAAAGTCACACGGCTGAAGGCTGGTATTCTCAGGATGGGGAGACCCACGTTATGGGGAGTCCCCCAGCCTAACAATATCAGTCAGCAGTCGCCCAGAATTGTCGCATACGTTATATGCGACAGTTCTGGGACTCTACCCGGCTCTTCCCAATTTGCCCTGGTGCATTGGCATTCGGGGTAATAAGGAGTTTTTGGCAGCCCATAGCTGCCAATAAGTCCTAGATTAATCATGTCAGGCGTCTCCCCGAGATACCTTCCATGATTAATCTGTAAATTACAGTAAATCAGTAAATAAACACACACACCCAAACAATCTTTTATTAGAAAAAAAACACTAACAAATTGCCTTGTTCACCAATTTAATAAGCCCGAAAAAGCCCTCCATGTCCGGCGTAATCCAGGATGGTCCAGCGTCGCTTCCAGCTCTGCTGCATGAAGGTGACCGGAGCTGCAGAAGACACCGCCGCTCCTGTCAGCTCCACGCAGCTAATAAAGGGAATAGCGCGATCAGCTGAGCTGTCACTGAGGTTACTCGCGGCCAACGCTGAATACAGCTGATCGCGCTATTCCCTTTATTAGCTGCGTGGAGCTGACAGGAGTGGCGGTGTCTTCTGCAGCTCCGGTCACCTTCATGCAGCACAGCTGGATGCGACGCTGGACCATCCTTGATTACGCCGGACATGGAGGGCTTTTTCGTGCTTATAAAATTGGTGAACAAGGCAATTTGTTAGTGTTTTTTTTTCTAATAAAGGATTGTTCGGGTGTGTGTGTTTATTTACTGTAATTTACAGATTAATCATGGAAGGTATCTCGGGGAGACGCCTGACTTGATTAATCTAGGACTTATTGGCAGCTATGGGCTGCCAAAAACTCCTTATTACCCCGAATGCCAATGCACCAGGGCAAATCGGGAAGAGTCAGGTACAGTCCCAGAACTGTCGCATATAATGTATGCGGCAATTCTGGGCGGCTGCTGACTGATATTGTTAGGCTGGGGGGCTCCCCATAACGTGGGGCTCCCCATCCTGAGAATACCAGCCTTCAGCCGTATGGCTTTATCTGGCTGGTTTTAAAATTGGGGGGGACCGCACGCCGGTTTTTTTAATTATTTATTCATTTTACTGCACAGTATAGACACGCCCACCGGCTGCTGTGATTGGGTGCAGTGAGACACCTGTCACTCAGCGTGGGGGGCGTGTCTGACTGCAACCAATCACAGGCGTCTGTGGGTGGGGAAAGCAGGGAATACGAGATTGATTAATGAGCGGCCGGCATATTCAAAGTAATTGTTGCCGCGTATTCTCTGCACAGCTGTTCCTCGCCGCACTGGTGATCGGGGAGCGGTATGAGACGGGGGAAGAAAAAAACCGAGCGCCAATGTAAGTATGACTGAGAACAGCAGAAAAAAAGGTAAGTACGGTATACTGAATTTAATTTAAAAAAAATAAAAATAAAATTGGTAGTGTAAAAACGCACACGCACGAAACAAGCTGAACACGGACATACTCCGTGTGCGGTCCGTGCAGGCACGGATCCATAGACTTTAGCGGGTCCGTACCTGCGTGCTGCCGGCCAAAAACGGACATGTCGTCCGTGCAGAAAAGCGCACACACGTACTTATCACACGGACACACGTTCCAAGTGATTTTACGTGTGTGTGCCATCTACCATTGAATAAAATGGGTCTCCGTGTGTACGTGTCTCCGGTACGTGCAAATACGTACCGCACACGTACAAAAAAAACGGATGTGTGTTGCGGGTCTAAGAGGTTGATCCAAAGGAATAACCGAGCACAACTACCACTGCCACCCCTTACAAGGATGATGTGTCCTTCAACTGCAAAATTGTATTGTAACATCTGTTCCGGCTTCCGCTTTGATCACTAGGCGGCACGACACTGGTGTTGCAGGTGATGCTTGATAGCATCAATCCTATTTTATTCCTGGGACTTTGGTTCGGTCCAGTGTGGAAGCTGCGGGGTTAATCTGTTGTTTTGGTTTCTCTCTGCTGTCAGCACTGGGTGGGGTTGTTCTATTGAAACTCCATAGAACCAGCTCCCACTGCGAGTCAATAGAGATTCTATCCTGGTTTGTGCCACTATACTGTGTTTTAATCTATTAATTACCGTTTATTGAACTTGGCTGAAATTATGTCCAACATGTACTATACGTACATCGAACATGTACGAAAGTTTCAGAGACAGTTTATTGTTTCCTAAGCTTGAAAAATATGTATTCTTGGTTGAAGAAGTACATTTTCTGGTGAATATCTTCTCTTGAAATGGTTTCCTATTGGAGTAATGGGTACAACCCAAGTTACTGAGGCCTTGCAGCTTTCCTTGGGTTTGTCAACTACTATCGTAAATTTATAAAAAAAAAAATTCAAAATTGCCAAACCACTTACTGACATGTGCGGCTAACAGGTACAGGTGGATCAGAGATCTACCCGCACCTGCTTACCACTTAGATCCAGCTGTCAAAATCTGAAATGGCCGCTGTGAGGATCACGCTGTTCCTCGCCACCATCTGCCACCCCGGGATGAATCCAGGGTGCCAATATGTTGCCGTAGTAGTGCAGGGTCAGCTGATGACGCTGACGCTAGCATGATGTATTTCCTGTGAGAGCTGACACTGCGCCGCCTCTCACAGGAACGCTGCATTTTTGCTGATCAGAGCGATGTTGCCCTGATGAGCAGAAAGGAACAGGCAATCGGACTGTGGAGTGATAAAGTGGTAAAGGGACTAGTAAAATAAATAAAAAAGTAAAAAAAAGTATAAGAAAAATATAATAAACCTAAAAGTTCAAATCACCCCCCTTTCACCTCATTGAAAATAAAACAATAAAAAATATACACATTTGGTATCATTGCATTGAGAAATGCCCGATCTATCAAAATATAAAATCAATTAATCCGATCGGTACACAGTGTTGTGAGACAGAAATACCAAACGCCAAATTTTTGTTTTTTGGTTGCCGCAACATTTTTAAAAAATGCAAAAACAAGAGATCAATGTCGCATCTACGCGAAAATGGTTTAATTTAAAATACCAGCTCAAGACACAAAACATAAGCCCTCACTGATCCCTAGATCCTGAAAAATGAGAACACTGTGGGTCTCGAAAAATGGCGACAAAAACACAATTTTGTTTTGTCAAACTTCGGAATTTTTTTTTGCCTCCTTAGATAAAAGTAAAAGTATACAAGTTTGGTATCTACGAACTTGTACCAACCTGAGGTATCATACTGACATGTTAGTTTTACCACATAGTTAACAGGGTGAATAAAAGACCCCAAAACAATCGTGCATTCGCACTTTTTTTGCAATTTCACCGCTCTTGAAATTTTTTTATTCCCATTTTTCAGTAGACTATATGGTAAACTAATGGTTTTATTCAAAAGTACATCTTGTGCCACAAAACACAATGTCAATATTGATGGAAAAATTTAAAAAGTTATGGCTCTTGTAAGAAGGAGAGGAAAAAATGAAAAATCGCCAGGGTTGAAGGGGTGAAAGGGGTTGTCCACTACTCGGGCAACCCCTTCACCCCCCGGCAATTTTCCGTTTTTCATTTTTTTTCCTCCCTTTCTTCCGAGAGCCATAATATTTTTTTGTGTGATAATCTGACATATTTATTGAACTTTTTGGGGGTAGATATAACATTTTGATCACTTATTATTGCTTTTTTTAATTATTCAATTTTAGGGATCTTGAACATGCAATTGATCGCTTGTTCTATATACTGCAATACAGCTGGACTAAAAACTTCAGTGAAAAACGTAATTAACCTAATTTACCTAATAGGTGCAGAAAATCTGCAACATCAAAAACTCATCAAATCCTCATCATGGGAACATAGCCTATAACTCCTGACAGGTTCCCTTTAAAGCGAATCTGTCACCAGGTTTTTGCTCCCCCCTCTGAGAGCAGCATAATGTAGAGACAGAGACCCTGATTCCAATGATGTGTCACTTACTGAGCTGTTTGCTGTCATTTTGATAAAATCAATGTTTTCTCTTTTGCAGATCTAGCAGTTGTACCAGGGTCACACTTGCGAGTGACTCGCATCGCATCACCCGGCATGATCTTCCGTTCTCTGGACAGGAGCGGGTCAGCTGCAGGTATTTCTATACAGCAAACCTGCTCCTGTCCAGCGAGCGGCAGGTCATGCCGGGTGATGCGATGCAAGACTTGCACGAGTCACTCGCAATCAGTGATTTGACAGCACATGTGCGCTTCAAATTGCTGCAGAAACACTGCATAATGAATGCAGCATTTTTGTTAAAAAAAGCCGATTTCATGCGCTATGGCTGCTGCCCCCACCATAGGCAGAGTGGGAGCTGCACCCAGAACGCACAAATAATTGACATGCTGCTTTTATGAACGGATTTGGGTCAAAATTTTAGCACCCAAATCACTGCGTTCAAAAAAGCAACGTGCGCACGTATCATGCACAATCTACATAAATTGTGCAGGGGACGCAGGACGCATGCATTTACGCTGCAGTGCAATATGCAGCGTAAATGCATGTCAGTACGCAACGTGCACATGAGCCCTTAGAGTAGAGTATGCAATCTTGACCTCTGCTCCATTCATTATCTTAAGGACTGCCAAAAATTACTGAGCATAGCACTGAGCAGCCCCATGGAGAATGAATGGAGGAGCGGCCAAACATGTGAATACTGCTCCATTCTAACAAGGGATTAAAGTTCACTGTTCTGCCGACCGGTCGGACCCTGATCAATAAGTTATTACCTATCCTGTAGGCAGAGGATTAGGATCTTTCACCGGACAGCTCCTTTACCAAATGTAATTTTTTTTCTTTTCTTTGTGATTATTTCCAGTCCTTTAACTTTTACATTTCGATCAGCTGTTTGCTACCTATGACTACCTACAGTAGCTATTAGGAATTAAAAGACCCCAACAAGCCATGAAAACCAGAGATGGGCATCATGTTTGCCTTTTGCAGTCCACTGATAAAAATGTTGAGCCATACATAGTTAAATATTCAGAAGCCACATGAATGATCCATGTAAGCCTTGGAAGGACACCCTAAATAATATATAGATATGTGTAGAAACATGTATTATGTTGTACTACCTGGCAGCTAGACATGCAAGGCAATATAGGTAATAGATCATTAAGGTAAAGCGGGGTTTACAAGCAACGACATCGCTAACGAGATGTCGTTGGGGTCACGGAATTCGTGACGCACATCCGGCCTCGTTAGCGACGTTGTTGCATGTGAAATGCACGAACGACCGCTAACGATCAAAATTACTCACCTAATCTTTGATCATTGACACGTCATTCTAATCCCAAATATCGTTGTTGGTGCAGGACGCAGGTTGTTCGTCGTTCCTGAGGCAGCACACATCGCTATGTGTGACACCCCAGGAACGAGGAACAACACCGTACCTGCGTCCTCCGGCAACGAGGTGGGCGTCACTTTCTTTCGGCTGCTCTCCGCCCCTCCGCTTCTATTGGACGGCTGCCGTGTGACGTCGCTGTGAATTTTTTTTCCCCATTGGAGCTTATTTGACACATTGGGTTTTTTTTGCCTTCCTCTGGATCAACATGCTAGGCTACGGGTTGAACTAGATGGACTTAGAGTCTCCCTTCAACCTTAAAAACTATGAAACTATGAACTACCCCCTTAGAAAGGAGGCTGTTTGCCGGCCATAGCGACGTCGCTAGGCAAGTAAGTATAGTGTGACGGGTCCTAGCGATGTTGTGCACCATGGGCAGCTATTTGCCCGTGACGCACAACCGACAAGGGCGGGTGCTTTCACCAGCGACATCGCTAGCAATGTCGCTGTGTGTAAAGTGTCCTGAAGAGGTGGCCACACGATGGGGAGTTAGACTTATCTTCCCAACAACCTTCCACATCTCACATATCTCTTAGAACTAAAGAAATTCTAATACATCTTATAAAATATGTCCTAAATGCTTTCTTGTCCAGATCTTTCAAATTATGCTTCATTCAGACTTGTGTCTATGTGATTAATTCAGAATGATGCTTTACACCACATGCCATTTTTTGTTATTTTCTTCAACTTAACAGAGAAAATTGTTAGGTGCATGGAGTGGGCATGTTTCAGGAATAAGACTTTCTCCATTTCTCATGCACTTGTAACCTATTCATACTTGTAGCATCCATTATTGTCAGAATGCCTCAATATCCACTAAAGGTTTATACATTTCTGTAGGAAGACTTTTGGGTGTGACTCACGTATAGTACTTTAGGATAAACTTCCACTGAGAATATCAGTATATAGTGAAATATATTATTTAGTGCAATTTTCATTTCTAGGGTTAAACTAACGAGGTCGTCCTCTTTAATCAAACTTTTGACCATTTTCTTTGTTTTCTGCAACAAAGAACAACCTAAGTGTAACTTAACTAGAGTTGAGCGCGGTTCGCGGTTCGAGGTTCTCCAGTTCTAGGCTCGAGTGATTTTGGGGCCTGTTCTAGATCGAACTAGAACTCGAGCTTTTTGCAAAAGCTCGATAGTTCTAGAAACGTTCGAGAACGGTTCTAGCAGCAAAAAAACAGCTAATTCCTAGCTGGCTTTCCGCTGTAATAGTGTAAATCACTCTGTGACTCACACTATTATGACATTTCAGTGTATAGTGTGCGGGAACAGCGCCTTCAGATCACTGCTGTTTGTATAATGGCGATCGCCATTTTTTTTTTTTTCCTTGTCTTCCTTCCCTAAGCGCGCGCGTCTTGTGGGGTGGGCCAGCATGTCAGCCAATCCCAGACACACACACAGCTAAGTGGACTTTTAGCCAGAGAAGCAACGGCATGTGTGATAGGATGTCCATGTCACATGTCCCTGCATTATAAAAACGAGTATCTGCCCGTCCGGACACAATTATCTCTTCTGCGTCCTTGGTGTCAGACATCACTGTCGCAGCTCCATCCTTTGTCCTATCGCCGATACAGCTGTATGCGTTCCATACACAGCACTAGACAGCTTAGGGAGAGCACTTTCTATCAGTCCTTTTAAGGGCTCAAACCGGCAGGGTCAGAGCCATAGGTGACAGGTCCTGAAAACAGAGACAGCGTCTGTGTAGCCAAGGTCAGGGATTTCGTCGCTGCATTTCCCCATTAGGAGGGAATAGAAAGGCAGGCTTCCATTCCTCTACCCAGAGCCCCACAATCCTGGCACTGTACCCTCCTGTCCTCTGCACACTTCAACTCTTTTTAACTAAGCCATTATACTAGCAAACAGTCAGTGTACCTAGTGGCATCATAAACATGGCTATTGGACTTTTGTGTAGTCACACTAGTGCAAAGATATTTGCAGCACGTCTGCCTGCATTGCACACTCCAACTCTTTTTAACTAAGCGATTATACTAGCAAACAGTCAGTGTACCTAGTGGCATCCTAAACGTGGCTATTGTACTTTTGTGTAGTCACACTAGTGGAAAGATATTTGCAGCACGTCTGCCTGCATTGCACACTCAAACTTTTTTTAACTAAGCCATTATACTAGCAAACAGTCAGTGTACCTAGTGGCATCCTAAACGTGGCTATTGTACTTTTGTGTAGTCACACTAGTGGAAAGATATTTGCAGCACCTCTGCCTGCATTGCACACTCAAACTCATTGTTACTAAGCCATTATACTAGCAAACACTGAGTGAACTTTGTGGCATCCTAAACGTGACTATTGGACTTCTGTATAGTCCCACTAGTGCAAAGATATTTGCAGCACCTCTGCCTGCATTGCACACTCAAACTCATTGTTACTAAGCCATTATACTAGCAAACAGTCAGTGAACCTAGTGGCATCCTAAACGTGGCTATTGGACTTTTGTCTAGTCACACTTGTGCAAATCTATGTGCAGCACCTGTGCATGACACCCTCCTGCTCTGTTTTTAATAAGCTATAATGATAGCAAAAAATACTGCCATTTAGTGGCATCATAGAACTGGCTGTTGTATTCCATTAGTGCCCCACTGGTGCCAAGCTATTTCTAGCACCTCTACATGACACCCTCATGCACATTTTGCTACGCTAATGTTATATCAAACTCAGGGAATTCATTGCTGCATTTGATAATTCGGAGGGATAGAAAGTGAGGCTTCCTTTAGCTTTTCCTTCTGTTCATAGACAGCATCTCCAAGTTCACACTCGAAGAGCAATTTCTCCTCCACGTCTAAGTGTGGAGAGGCAGCTAGTGCGCATGCGTGTGCCGATTTACCCCAGCTGCAGCCTAACTACAGTGTTTCGCCTAGTGAGTATGCTCAGCCGGACTGTGCCATTCCTGACGCTAAGTCTTCATTTCGGGATACAGCGCATGCTCCCACACTTAGTGTGAAAAGCCTCTTTGCACAGGTACTTGCATTCCGTGCCGGGTCTAAGTCCTGTTTTGTGCCTAGACACCATGCTAAAGCTGATAGTCTTTTTTCAGAGACTGTATTTCATGCTACTGAGCATGCTCAGGCACTTACTGCATCAGAGACTAGGTCCGGTAATGAACTCTTTGGCCCTGCCCCTGATGTGGGGGTCCCATATAGACCACAGGGCATCAGGTGTCCTCCCAAATGGCTTGCAGAGGCCCACCCCTATGACTTGTCACCGCATTATTGATGGTCAGACGATGACTGGTGAGGTGTTTGGGTCATGGCAGCCATGAGGTCATCATTGAAGTTGCGGTTCCAAATAGGACGCTAGTTATGCCACTCATGACGTGTCACTCTACTTTTGTCTCCAGGAGGTTCATTGTGGTTCACCCTGGTTTGGGGCGGACCCAGGTTATAAAAGGGGCTGGAGCCAACAAGGAGGTGCGCATTCTTCTATTATGCTCCGAAAGAGCACACCTCCATGTGTTGAACCCATTGCGGCTTTAGGCCAGAGGTAGGCAGGGATAGGGTGTCGATGCAGGCCACCACCACAGTTGGTAACGCAGAACGGTTAAGACCAGCTCCTGTCCTACCAGTCCTGCTTGTGCAGCCCAGTGGCATTAACAGGCCTGCTGCTGCTAATGCGCCTGCTGTCCACAGGTGTGGCCCCTACGCACATGGTCAGCGTACTCAATGGCTCCTGTGTTGTTAACAGGGAGTTCCTGGGCTGGGTGGGCATGTGGACCCTGTGACGCTAACAGGGCTCCCAGTCTCCAGATCCGAATGGCGTCTAACTCGGTTCAGGCTACTATTAGTTTCATAGCCACACAGCTCTGTAACCTCCACCAAACCTTCCAGTTGCCAACCTCTCCTTTTCCAACTGGGAGCACGGTGGACACTGACTGCTGATGGGGATATATACCTTTCTCTTTCTTTTCTTATTAATTTTCGTTATATAGCGGTAACATAGTATATACCACCTTATCCAAATGTGCCAGTCCCACTGTAACAGATGGTGTTTCTTCATCAAATGTTACTTTTGCTTAACCACCAAATCCACGGACCAAAACTTTTTTCCCCTTTCCAACACACCTGTTCCCCTTTCCACCAGCATCTGTCCTTTTTCAACTCATTTTGGTATATGACCAAAAGTGCAACTCTGCAGGGACACCGTACTCAACGCCATCTCAGCACAGCAGCCATCCCTCGGTCCCTCCGATGTGGACAAGGAAAAGACCATTTCCTCCTATCCATGACAAAGCGTTGAGATTCACTCTGTGCAGCACTGGTGTTTAGTGGAAAAGCAGATCTAAGATTGCGTACCACATTCTGCAGATACTCCTGTATACGTGCGTCCATTTCTATGGCAGGAATTATTTCGCCAAATTTTGTCTTGTACCGGGGATCTAACAGTGTGGCAACCCAGTATTCAGGATTACTTCGAATTCGTACAATCCGAGGGTCATGTAGGTAGTGCAGCAAGAAGGCGCTCATGTGTCTTGTGCATCCAGGAGGACCAAGTCCTTGGTGTGTTGGTGGCAGAGAGGTGAGAATCGTGCCTCCTTCCTCTGCCCTCTCCCCACAACCTCGCACAACCGAAATGTGAGCAAGCTCTCACTCATCTGCTGAGTCTTCCATGCCCATCGCCAGTTCGTCCTCCATTTCTTCATGGGCTCCTGCACTTTCCTCAACACTTTTTGCTGATACTATGCGCCCTTGTTAATCCCTCTCCCTCACCATGACTGCCGCATAGGTGCCGCTGACCATCTGGACCTCGTAGATCTTGTTATCCCTTCCGCATATGACTCCTCCTGTACTTCCTCCCCTTCCTCTTGTCCCAACACCTGACTCCGAATAATAATTACAGTGTGCTCCATCATGTAGATGACCAGAATTGTCACGCTGAGAATGACATTGCCAGTGCTAAACATCTTCGTCGACATTTGTAAACTGTGTAGCAGGGTGCATAGGTCCTTGATCTGACACCACTCCAGCAGCGTGATCTGCACCACCTCTGGATCAAGTTATCCCAGGCTATATGTCATACCGTATTTCAGCAGGGCTCTGCGGTGCTGCCACACACGCTGCAACATGTGCAGATTCCAATTCCTGCGTGTCGGAACATCGCATTTCCGGCGTTTAACTGCCAGACCCTAAGACTTCCGGAGTGATGAAAGTTGTTGAGCTGCTGTGTGCGCACGATGGAAGTGAGCACATAGCGAGCGTGCCCGCTGCACAAGGCCATGTAGGCCGGGGTGGTGTTTTAAAAGTTGCTGGAGAATTAGGTTCAACACGTGAGCCATACAAGGCACGTGTGTCACATTGCCCTGACGATGGCCCGCAGCCAGGTTTGCATCATTGCCGCACACGGCTGTTAAGTCACCAACGGAGTACGCTCCGTCAATTTGTACTCCGGTCGCCAGGTGACAACGTGTTCCTTTCATGCATAGTGCTGATGATGGGAGAGGAGTCGATGCCAGCGGCGCAGGTGGACGCAGGTTATGCTCACCCACTGGGCTGCATTACCTTGACAGATGCAGAATCTCTAGCTGAATGTAGCTGGTGGGTATCTCACAGATGAAATACCATCATTCAGCTACAACCAATGGGAAGACACCACACCCTTTTTTATGCCCATCCTGTCTGCAGACCACTGCCAGACATAGCTATGAACCTCTGGTTAATTTTACCCCCAGTTCAGTTTTATGATTTTGTGTGCTTGTTACCTGACTACTTTTCCTGCTTGCTGTTTATGTACCTTGTTGGCCGATCCGCATTTCACCTCTGCTTGTTTTCTGATTAAGTCCTGGCCGTCCCATTCTGTTCCTGTTCCTCAATTAATGTTTTGACCCTGCCTGACTACTATTCTCTGGAACTGCAGCCTTCCACAGGTATTAATCACCTTGGGCCCTGTGTAATTCCTAATCCCTGTATAGGGGTTAAAGGGTTTCAGGGTTCTAGGGGTCCTGCTTGGTGAGTGGCTTCCCTCTAGCCTATCATTTACAGCCCATCTGAGTGTGTGGATCAAGGAAGGCGTTACACCGTGCTCTCTGCAGAAGGCCATGTGGGCCAGGATAGTGCTTTAAAAATTGCTGGACAACCAGGTTCAACACGTGAACCACACAAGGCACGTGTGTCACATTGTCACAGCGAAGGGCTGCACCCATGTTTGCATCATTGTCGCACCCGGCCTTCCCTGGCTGCTGGTTGAGTGGAGAAAACCATTGATGAAACTCGGTCTCCAGAGCTAACCGTCCACAACTTCTCAGCAGTGTGACTCACATTTCCCATACATTTCAAAGTAAACCTTTGACCGCCTGATGGCATTGAGCTCTGCTGCCAGCATAGTAAGGAGGTGTGTGGTAGTCCTTGTGCGCAGTTACAAGGAAGGGTGGCCTGACCACACAGTGTTTGCGCCAAGGTGGAGGACCCACACGAGGTTGAAGAGGCAGAAGCAGTGTATTAACTTCTACATACAGAAGAAGGATTGACACAACTCGTGGGGACGGCAAGACTTGTACAGCAGACCCTTCTCCATCTCTCCCCACAGTAACCCATTGCCCAGTCAGCGACATGTAACGCCCCTGTCCATGCTTACTGGGCCAATTATCTGTGGTGAAATGCACCCTGTCACACAGAGTTTCTCAAGGAATCAGTGATGTTTAGTGCGACATGCTGGTGTAGCGCGTGCACGCCTTTGTTGGAGAAGGAGTGGCGCCTGGGCATCGGCTCTTGGGGCACTGCGATGGGCATAAGGTCTCGAAAATCCTCGGTTAAAAAGGTTGGAAAGGCAGCATTTTGGTAGCCAACAGTTTCCAGATGCTGAAAGTCAACCTCTAAGCCATGTCATGCCCTTCTAAAAGCATGTAAAACACAGTAAGGGGACTCCAACCACAGTCTCCCTCATTGCCACTAATTGGGCCACACACACCCCACTTGACTGGCATCAGTTGACCTTCCCTTTTGAAAAAGAAAAAGATGCTTGGCATGAAGCACTCTCAAAAATACGCGTGCCTTTCCCATCCCCTGGATGACCCAGGGGAAGAAAAGTCCTCTGAGAGCCATGACTTGTTCATCTTGGTTCTTTTAGAAACACAGCGAGGGGACTCCAACCACAGTCTCCCTCGTTGCCACTAATTGGGCCACACACACCCCACTTGACTGGCATCAGTTGACCCCCCTTTTGAAAAAGAAAAAGATGCTTGGCATGAAGCACTCTCAAAAATACGCGTGCCTTTCCCGTCCCCTGGATGACCCAGGGGAAGAAAAGTCCTCTGAGAGCCATGACTTGTTCATCTTGGTTCTTTTAGAAACACAGCGAGGGGACTACAACCACAGTCTCCCTCGTTGCCACTAATTGGGCCACACACACCCCACTTGACTGGCATCAGTTGACCCCCCCTTTTGAAAAAGAAAAAGATGCTTGGCATGAAGCACTCTCAAAAATACGCGTGCCTTTCCCGTCCCCTGGATGACCCAGGGGAAGAAAAGTCCTCTGAGAGCCATGACTTGTTCATCTTGGTTCTTTTAGAAACACAGCGAGGGGACTCCAACCACTGTCTCCCTCGTTTCCACTAACTGGGCCACACACACCCCACTTGACTGGCATCAGTTGACCTTCCCTTTTGAAAAAGAAAAAGATGCTTGGCATGAGGCACTCTCAAAAATACGCGTGCCTTTCCCGTCCCCTGGATGACCCAGGGGAAGAAAAGTCCTCTGAGAGCCAGGACTTGTTCATCTTGGTTCTTTTAGAAACACAGCGAGGGGACTCCAACCACAGTCTCCCTCGTTGCCACTAATTGGGCCACACACACCCCACTTGACTGGCATCAGTTGACCCCCCCTTTTGAAAAAGAAAAAGATGCTTGGCATGAAGCACTCTCAAAAATACGCGTGCCTTTCCCGTCCCCTGGATGACCCAGGGGAAGAAAAGTCCTCTGAGAGCCATGACTTGTTCATCTTGGTTCTTTTAGAAACACAGCGAGGGGACTCCAACCACAGTCTCCCTCGTTTCCACTAACTGGGCCACACACACCCCACTTGACTGGCATCAGTTGACCTTCCCTTTTGAAAAAGAAAAAGATGCTTGGCATGAAGCACTCTCAAAAATACGCGTGCCTTTCCCGTCCCCTGGCTGACCCAGGGGAAGAAAAGTCCTCTGAGAGCCATGACTTGTTCATCTTGGTTCTTTTAGAAACACAGCGAGGGGACTCCAACCACAGTCTCCCTCGTTGCCACTAATTGGGCCACACACACCCCACTTGACTGGCATCAGTTGACCCCCCCTTTTGAAAAAGAAAAAGATGCTTGGCATGAAGCACTCTCAAAAATACGCGTGCCTTTCCCGTCCCCTGGATGACCCAGGGGAAGAAAAGTCCTCTGAGAGCCATGACTTGTTCATCTTGGTTCTTTTTTCAAAAGCGAGGGGACTCCAACCACAGTCTCCCTCGTTGCCACTAATTGGGCCACACACACCGCACTTGACTGACATCACTTGACCCCCCTTTTCAAAATGAAAAAGATGCTTTGCATGAAGCACTCTCAAAAATACACGTGCATTTCGCCTCCCCTGGCTGACCCAGGGGAAGAAAAGTCCTCTGAGAGCCATGTCCACATTGTCAGTGGACAGACACATGTGCTTATCTGCCAGCAGACCCCCAGCAGCACTGAAGACAGGTTCCGAGAGAACGCTGGCTGCAGGACACGACAAGATCCCCAAGGTGTACGTGGCGAGCTCAGGCAATTAAACAAGATTGGAAGCCTAAAATGAGCAGGGCTCAAGTTGCACAATAATGGAATCGATGTTTCCTTGCATATACTCATATATCTGCGTGTCCTCCTCTTTTTCCTTGTCCAGCTGTTTTGTTTTCGCATGAGTATATGTCCTTGTCACTTTCCCATGTGTTTGTGTTGTGTTGTGAGTTGTTTGTCACCTTTTGGACACCTTTGAGGGTGTTTTCTAGGTGTTTTTCTGTGTTTGTGATTGCCTGCCATTGTTTCCTATGCAGTTCGAGTTCGGTTCGTCGAACGTTCAACGAGCCGAACTCGAACGGGAGCTCCGTTCGGCGAACCGACCTCGAGCCGAACCGGGACCGGTTCGCTCATCTCTAAACTTAACCTCTTTGGGTTCAGTGCTGGCTCTCCTCCCCGGTTCCGATCTCTATTGATTGAAATGAATCTGAAGACTGGTATGTAACAGTGCCAGTGTTATCACTAAACCTGATGCTTTTTGGAAAATGAATAGTTAGGCCCATGCGGATTCTCTGGGTAAGAATTGTAAACTAATGAGCTTTTCGGTTTGTATCTGTGGATGTGCAGCTGTGATTCCTGCATCATATCTAAGGAGAGGCTTTAGCTTAATGATTATCTACTTTCCATTCGCTGTGTTTATGTTAACTGTTAAAATGAAATATAGATGCACATAAAACAACAGCTCTCATGGGGCGCTATCCACTTACATTGGAAGTTTTAATTATCCAGAAATTAATTATGAGGTTACTGTCTAAATGCACCGAGAGGTGTGAGGTTTTTAAAGGTCCCTGAGGCCATAGCGCCTTCACAGAGGGTTAGGCAAAGTTTCAGACAGTGGGCAATACTGGTTCTGGCAATTATGCATAACGAGCATCTGGCCGGGGACAGAAGACTATTAAAAGTTTTTTTTTCTGCAATTTGCAACTTATATTAAATTCCAGAATTTCATAAATTAGGGTATGCAAATCTGCCAAAATGTTTGTATGGGCAGAAATAACAACTTTAAAGAGCTGCTAATGACAGCAATACAGGGGTCAATATTTTAATATGGGGGACATGTAGTAATCTAGTGTATAAGCTAACCACTGGAGATTTTTAGTTCAATGTCTTGATATTCACGAGTCTGTGGTCTGGTCTGGCCGTCCATTGCTGCAGAGTACATCTGTCATTTGGCAAGAATGACCTTTGAGTATACCCAACGACTGCACGTGACACTACCAAAGAAAGTCTTACACTGGAAAATTACTGTATTTTTTGTTTTATAAAATTCACCTCAAATTTAGAGATAAAAAAGTAAAAAAAAAGGGGGGGGGTCCGCCTTATACTCCGATGGCGGCAGTGGTGGTGGAGCAGGGTCACCGGATCCATTGGCGGTGCTGGAGTAGGGTGATGCTGCAGGTGCTGTGGGGGCTGTTGCTCACTGCGTTGGGGACTGTGCTGGCTGCAGGCGCCATGGTGGCTGTGTCACAGATGCTTCAAAGAAATGGCGCCTGGAGTCTGTACATGCGCAGATTGATCTCTCGGCTCAATGACAAGCTGAGATCTCATCTGCACACGCGCCACCTCTGGGCACCATTTTCCTTAAGTCCACTGCTGGGAGATCAATGGGCCAGAGGTGACGCCTGCGCAGATGAAAACTTGAGTCGAGAGCTCCAGCTGCACACGGGCGCATTATTTTAAGCCTGGACAGAGCATCTCACCCATCGCACCTCCATGCTCCACACAGCCCCCAACGCAGCCAGCACATCCCCTACCGCAGCCAGCACAGAGCCCATCCTCCACCTCCCGGTAAGCTACATTCGCATTATAAAATGCACCCCTCATTTTCCTCCCAAATTTTTGGGAGGAAAAGTTTGTCTTATAATCCAAAAAATAAGGTGAGTTTTTCAAAGATATCTGCCCCGGTCTGTGTCACAAAAAGGTGACAGCACTAGTCAGAAAACAGATTTTTGGCCCTCTTATATGAAACGTGTAAAAACAAAATAACTGTTTACAGTATTTTTAATATTAAAGATATTTTTAAAGAATTTTTGATGATTTTTTACAAAATGTAAACCTATATATGAATAATACAATCACACTATTCACAATAGGTGATGGTCACAGCTCACATCCACCACCTCTTTAGCCGAATGACCTCTGCGCAGGTGTCAAATTATGCTTAGAAACTCTTCTCTGGAAGTTATTTAGTCGTCTTTAGTCTACAGGTTCCTATTAAACATGTACAGTCCCTAACAAAAGTTCTGTCACTTATCCTTGTTATGTAAATAAAAGCTTATAATCTGACTTTAAATTCATCCATTGGTTTCATAACTTACTCTTTTGTAAGCTGAAACCCTCCCAAATTTGGTTTAGGTTAAGCAAATAAAGTTGCTGCAAAGCTGAAATATTGATCATTTAATGAACACAGAAAGGTCAGATTTTGGCAAGGCAAAAGTTTTGTCGCCTTGTCATATAATGCATCCAATCCTAGTTTACATCCTCACCTGTGCTCACTAAATGATCGGTTAATTAGTGGGTGTGTATAATGACAAACCCAGCATCCCAGACCTTCAGTTGAACTGCAACTTGACCTCTTACAGTATGTCAAAAATCCACCCTGTGACCAAAGCCTTGATTATCAAGAGGCTGAAGACCAGGTCCACTGCAGAGGTGGCTGGCACCTTTAACGTGTCTCAGCGTCAAGTGCAAAAAATTAAAAAAAGATTTGAAGAGACTGGAGATGTTTTTGACAAGCCCAGGTCTGGCAGACCCCGCAAGACAACTGCTCAGGAGAAACGATTGTTGGTTAGAAAATCCAAAGCTAGCCCCTCTTCCACTGCAGCAGCACTCCAACAGGCCTGGTCACCTCAAGTCCCTGTATCATCTAGAACAGTTTGTAGGATTCTGTCTCGAAATGGCCTCCATGGTCGAATCAATGCCCAGAAGCCAGCACTAAACAAAAGGCAATTAAAAAATTATGTGGCATTTGCCAAGTCCCACAGCCTGCTAAACAGATAGACGCTGGAAAAGTGGCAAAAGGTGGATTTCTCTGATGAATCTTCAGTTGAATTGCACCACAGCCACCGCAAATACTGCAGGAGACCTACTGGAGCCCATATGGACCCAGAAAACAGTTAAGTTTGGTGGTGGAAAGATCATAGTCTGGGGTTACATTCAGTATGGGGGTGTGCAAAACATTTGCAAGCTGGAAGGCAATATCAATAGCCTAAAATATCAAGAAGTATTAGCTACCTCTTACATTCCCAATCATAAAAGGGGTCAAATTCTGCAGCAGGATGGTGCTCCATCTCATACATCAATCTCTACAACAAAGTTCCTCCTGGCAAAGAAGATCAAGGTGCTCAAGGACTGGCCAGCCCAGCCACCAGACATGAACATCATTGAGCATGTTTGCGGTCGGATGAAAGAGGAAGCTTGGAAGACAAAACCTAAAAACAAAAAATCTAGATGAACTCTGGGAGGCATGTAAGACTGCATTCTTTGCTATTCCTGATGACTTCATCAATAAATTGTATGAATCATTGTTGAACCGCATGGATGCAGTCCTTCAAGCTGATGGTAGTTACACAAAAGATTAAATATGGCTTTAATAGCACCACAACTTCATTCACCAATGTTATGCAACATATCTTTGTATTAAAAGTTAATTATTTGTTTGAATTTCACATTACTTTCTGTGGGCAACAAAACTTTTGTCTTGCCAAAAAGTGACCTTTCTGTGTTCATTAAATGATCAATATTTCAGCTTTACAGCAACTTTATTTTCATAACCTAAACCAAATTTTGGAGGGTTTCAGCTTTCAAAAGAGTAATTTATGAAACCAATGGATGAATTTAAAGTCAGGTTATAAGCTTTTATTTATATAACATGGATAAGCGACAGAACTTTTGTCAGGGGCTGTAGCTGCTAGACATCCAATATTTGCATGTGCTCAGGCAAGATGGGCGCTCGTATCTGTACAGAAAACAGAATAAAAAAAATACAATCAGAAAATGAAAAATAGATTAGAAAGAAAAAGAAAATACTTCACTTTTAGTAAAATGAAAGTACAAATGACAAATTCCCTTTAAATTTGTAAAGCATGGCTAGCATTGCATTCTAAAGAAGTAGATTTACCCATTTAAAGCCAAGTTAGGCTACGTTCATACAATGAGCTTTTGGTGAGATTTTGATGTTACAGAATTTTTGCACCATTTCTTTGGCTATTAATTAAATTAGGTTTTGTGTACGTTTTTTTAAACATGTTTTTATCAAATTTTTCATGGTGTGGTTTTTGTCTTTTTTGATGTCATGCTTTTGTTTTTCATAGCCTCCTGGTATTTGGCTTTAACAAAACTTTATTGATATACTTAGGTGCGGAATATTTGAAATTTTGATGCATTTCCGCCACGGAGACTCACTAAAAACGCATGTGTGTTTTTTACCTTTGGATTTTCTGCATCTAGTGCAAGTGTATGTAGAAAATCTGTACAGAAAACTCAGCAATTCCGCAAGTGGAATTGACATGTTGCGGATTTGAAACGCGCACAGGTCAGTTTACGATGAGTAAAAAGATGCACAGTGGGCATGAGATTTCTGTAAATCCTATCAACTTTGCTGAAACTGTAAGATGCTACATTTTTGATGCAGCAAAAATACACAGCTTCAAAAACTCACCAAAAACTCATCGTGGGCACACAGCCTTATACATATACAGGCATGGCCAAAAGTGTTGGCACCCTTGAAATTATTCCAGAAAATGAAGTATTTTCCCCAGAAACTAATTGCAATTACACATTTTGTTATACACGTTTGTTTCCTTTGTGTCTTTTGGAACAATACCAGAAAAAACTAAGGCTAGGGCCCCACTTAGCGTTCTCCTACTTGCAGTTTAGAATGCACGTTTTTGCCTTAATTGATTTATCCAAAGTTTCCTTTTTCTGAAATTTAGCGCTGAAAACGCATGCGTATTTCCCGCGTTTTAGCTGCGTTTTCAGCGCTTTTTACATGCTTTTCCACTTGCGTTTTGAAAGATGCGTTTTGAACATCAAGACACAGCTAAATAAAGTTTAAGCAGTCAAACAGAATGAAAAAAATGAAAAAAGTTAAACAATTCTGTGTTTTAAATTAAAATAATGGAAATATATTTATATCATTAATTTTTTGCGTTAATTCGATATTTAACGAAAAATTAGCAATAAATTAATATTTTTTTTAAATTTTATTGGTCGAACTATGTGTGTGTGTAAAGGGACATATGAAATCATTATTTTGATGTCCAAAAAACATGCATTTTTGAAGTCAAAACGCATGTTTTCTGCACCAAAAAAGCAGGTTAAACGCAGGTATTTGGAGGATTCTTGTTTTTTGCCATTTCTCATTGACTTCAATGTTATCAAAATTGACCGAAAATGGCAAAAACAATTGACATGTTGCTTCTTTGAACGCATGGTTTTTGCCACAAAATATGCAAATTCGCAGATGCGTTTACAAACGCAAAGTGGGGTCGGAAAAATCACATTTGCGATTGATTTTAATGGGAAATGGAAACGCTAGCATTTTGGAAGGAAAAAGGTGCTTCTCAAAACGGACCAAAAAAGCACCTGAAACGCAGGTGGAAATGGAAAGTGGGGCCCTAGCCTAATACAGAGAAAAAAAGGGCAAATTGTACATTATTTCACACAATACTCTAAAATGGACTAGACAAAATTGATGGCATTTTTCCAAAATTGTGGGTAAACAACTTTGTTTCAAGCATGTGTTGCTCATTCATAGTGACAGGTGTGGGTAATATGAAAATCACACCTGAAACTAGATAACAAGGGGAGAAATTGACTCACTCTTTGCATTGTGTGTGTGTGTGTGTGTGTCTGTGTGTTTGTTTGTGTGTGTGTGCCATACTAAGTATGGAGAACAGAAAAAGGAGAATTGAACTGAGGACATGGGAACCAAAATTGTTGAAAAATATTAACAATTTCAAAGTTACAAGTCCATTTCCAGAGATCTTGATGTTCCGTGGTCCATGGTGTGCAACATAATGAAGGCGTTTACAACCCATGGCACTATAGCCAATCTACCTGGACGTGGACAGCAAAGAAAAATTGATAAAAAGTTGCGATGTAGCATAGTCCAGATGGTGGATAAGCAGCCCCAATTAAGTTCCAAACATATTCAAGCTGTCCTCAGCGGCACATCAGTGTCAGTGCAGACTATCCATTGACATTATAATGAAATTAAACACTATGGCAAGAGACCCAGGAGGACCCTCACTGCTGCCACAGTGATATAAAAAAGCTTGACTGCAGTTTGCCAAAAGTGACTTAGCCAAAATCCTTCTGGGAAAGCATCTCGTGGACAGCTGGAAACAAAGAGCTGGAGAGTTCTGAAGTGGCCATTAGTGAGTCCAAATCTAGATCCTATTGAACCCCTGTGGAGAAATCTTAAAATTGCTGTTTGGAGAAGGCACCCTTCAAATATGAGAGACCTGGAGCAGGTTGCAAAAGAAGAATGGTCCAAAATTCCAGATGAGAGATGTAAGAAGATTGTTGATGGAGTGATTGATTGCAGTTATATATTCCAAAGGGTTCGCAACCAAATGTTAAGTTGAGGGTGACAACAATTTTGTCCAGCCCATTTTTGGAGTTTTGTGTGAAATTTTGTCCAATTTGCTTCTTCTTCTCTGTTTGTTTTTGTGTTGTTCCAATATACACAAAGGAAATAAACATGTTTGAGAAAACATGTGTAATTGCAATAATTTTCTAGAAGAAATACTTAGAGGTGGTTCACTACTCTGACGCAGGAGGCTTTTTCTAAATACCTTGTGTTGCCAATTCAAGTTCTGAGAGGCGCTATTATGTTCCGTTATTCCCCATCACGTGATCCCTCCCAGGCTCCATGATCTTGGAGATCCGGTGATGTCACATCAACTTGCAGCTGATCTGACATCACCGCTGCCGGCTACAGTCTTTGTGAGTGACTGGGCAGTGGGCCGAGTTTCACCACTCATCACAGCCCAGCATCTTTCCTGCTTGCGGCACTCTGCATTGAAGGAGAGAGCACGCGATGTATGCTGGGCTGGGACGCTAGGCTGTGATGAGTGGTGAAACACCGCTTACAGCCCAGTCATTCATGAAGACTGGACCCGGGCTCGGCAATGTCAGGTCAACTGGAAGTTGATGTGACATCACTGGATCCCATTGGTCATGAAGCCCGGGGGGGTCACGCAATGGGGAAGAGTGGACTGCATTAGCGCTGCTGAGAGGCTGAATTAGCAACACAAGGTATTTTGAAAAAGCCTTCCCTATCAGTTTTACAGAGATGTGGTCACTAATGCAGAGTAGGGAACCACTTCTTTAATTTTCTGAAACAATTTCAAGGGTGCCAACATTTTCAGCCATGACTGTAGATAGTAATTCTCCGAGGAAGTAACTTTTGTCTTGGCTCTGACTGGCCGGTGCAGACTTTTCTGTGTTACTAGCACAGTGACTATTCTATATGTAGGTAGACTTTATACATGTAAGTTATTTTGTATCACAGTACAACATCCATAATACATGATACATGAGTATCATAGTGGTGTTTCCAAATGGCATACATTGGAACAGCACTTTAGAGGGAAGATGAGTTAAATGAAAAAATCATGCCGCTATGTGCCATGGAGCCATAGACTTTGTACTACTGGTTTATGATCTCATTAATAATATTTAGCTATGGTTCTACAGTAAGAATTGATTACCACATTAGGAGAATAAATAATATTAATCCAAATAAATTAATACATTTGTCGATTTTTGTTGCTAACTATATACAATAATCAATTTTTCTCCACATTACATAGGGATGATTTTGGTTTACTCTTTTAAACCAGGATACAGATGAAAAGAACAGTAGAGCCTCTGGTCGCCTGCCCTGTAATGATCTATATGGTAGAAGACTTTCTGGCTGGAGATCTGAATGATAGCGCTGGCTTTCCTATTTCTGGAATTTCCTAATATGATGGATACTCTTAGAAGACTTGCCAATTACCTGTTAGTTTGATGGATAGAAAAATGTTCAGTATTAATCACAGTAAAACAAGCTGTTGAATTAACTTCTGTAAAGAAGTATATTGATTCATGGTGCACATTGTCCACTGATGAAGCATTGACTTCTACTTTTAACTCTTGTGTTGTTTCATAGATACTTTGTTGTTAGTTTTACTAACACAGCATGCTTTGCATTATACAGTATCAGTGCACTTTATTCACAGTTAGATTACTTTTACTGTATTCACATTTAGGTTAAATGTTCATTGGCAACTTTGCCTAAATTCTTGACACTAACTAACTTGTACATGAAAACATATAAAGATGATATTCATAAGATGATTAATATAATAAATACTACCACTAAAAATAATAATAATACACAACACTTTGCACATCATCAGGACAAAGCAGGGCAAAGCGAATGTAATCAGAATTTTACCTACTGGTAAAATAAGGTTTTCATGTTAAATGCATTTTTTTGTATTGTTCCTTGTCTTTCATATCATGATCTGTATTTAAAGAAAGAAAAGAGAAAAAATAAATCTGACAATTTTCACACTGGTCTCTGGGGCTTTTCCAGTCCAGCACCTTTACCCTAATTTTCTTTAGCAAGACAGAGGTGCTCTTGGAGGTGTGCTCATCATCGTTATGTTGGTATACTGCCTTGCGGCCCAGTTTCTGAAAAGAGGGGATCATGCTCTGCTTCATTATATCAAAGTACCTATTGAGATTCATGGTTCTTTCAATAAACTGTAGCTACCCACAGCCGGGAGCACTCATGCAGCTCCAAACCATGACACTTTCATTACCATGCTTGACTGTAGGCAAGAGACATTTGTCATTTGTACTTCTCAACTGGTTGCTGCCACACATGCTTCACATCATCTGAACCAAAAGTTGATCTGGGTCTCATCAGACCACAGAAGAGGGTTCCAGTAATCCATGTGTGCCGCCTCCGTGCCAGCAGCCGTGCTGCTCGGATCCGGATCTGCGGTATAGCTCGAGGGACTCTACCGGACCCGGGGGTCGCGCGGACACTTCGAATAAAAAGGGGACGTATTTGTACGGGTGTTGTTGAAAACTGTCTGTGAAGCCACCCACAGTGTGTGGTGAGGTGTAGCACCACTGCTGCTGTTGTGGGACTCCTGGGGGCGATGGGCTGGCAGCTGGATGTTAACACCTCCGTGAATAGGGATGGATGTCCTGGGGCCCAATGTCTCTGTGCCGGGGGATAGTAACGGCAGAGGCCGGCACACCCGGTCAGACCGGGGATGTTACTCACGGTTGAATAAATCACACAAATCCTTTGGTAAACCAAGGTGATGGTGGCCGGCTGCCGCGGCCGGGGGGGTATTTCTGGTCCCACACCCGGGCTGGTGGTCAATCATACCTGAAAGAGTAAATCAGGGGAGCCACCTGGTGCTGGTGTCCACCTCGATGGCCGTTTCGGCTGAAAAGCCTTTGTCAGGGGGACGAAGGCTTTTCAGCCGAAACAGCCGTCGGGTGGATGCCGACACCAGGTGGCTCCCCTGATTTACCCTTTCAGGTATGATATTATTGTGATTATTTAGTCCTACTGACACTCTGTTCTAATATTCGACCGATGTACTCATACATATGATTTATGATTTTCTGTCATGAAAATCCATCACATCTAGTGCAGCCATGATACTACTTATGACATTATAGTTGATATTTAAGTGCTCACTGGTATGAAGGGTTTATTATCCTACAGAATATCTTCTTTTATAATTACTTATTGAGTCTCTGTGCCTGGTATTTACAGGGTGATTAGCCTCTATACTATGTATACAGTTTTTTTGTCATCTTAATTCTATACTGTGTATATTGCTATTTATTACATCATTTGATTTTACTCTGCCAGTGATGGGTTATTCCCCCATCTAGCCGTGGATTTCCCTGGTGTTTGCGCCCCTCCTTGTAATTTGTGCCGGCTATCACCTACCCTGTTCCAGTAAAGGTTTTCACATTTTTGGCATTTGGGCTTTTGGTTGTAATTTATTTCTTTGTTTTTTGTTTATCTTTAGCGACTTGCCCTGGTCCTATCCAGTACCAATTTTGCCATGATTCTTTATATTATTACACATGAATTTTTCTGGTAGATATGGATTGGTTGTAGTTCATGTAAAATATTTTTACTTAGGGGTGTATTCACTTTTGTTGTCAGCGGTTTATCCATTAATGGCTGTGTGTTGAGTTATTTAGAGGACACACCCCATTTACACAGATATACAAGCTGTAGGGGGGGCTTTACACATTGCGACATCGCTTCCAAAATATTGTCGGGGTCACGTCGATAGTGACGCACATCCGGCACCGGTAGCGACATCACAACGTGTAAATCCTAGGTGCGACGATAAACGATCGCAAAAACGTCGAAAATCGGTGATCTGTGTAGCGTCGTTCATTTTCATAATGTCGGATCAACTGCAGGTACGATGTTGTTTGTCGTTCCTGCAGCTCCACACATTGCTGTGTGTAAACCCGCAGTAGCGACAAACATCACCTTACCTGCGTCCCGACGGCAATGCGGAAAGGAGAAAGTAGGCGGGATGTTATGTCCCGCTCATCTTCGCCCCTCCACATCTATTGGCCGGCCGATTAGTGACGTCGCTGTGACGCCAAACGCACATTCCCCTTGAAGGAGGGATAGTTCGGCAGTCACAGCGACGTCACCGAGCAGGTATGTGTGCGTGAACCTGCCGTAGCGATAAAGTTCGCTATGGCAGCAATCACCACATATCGCATGTGCGTCGGGGGCAGGTGCTATCGCGCTGGACATCGCTAGAAATTGCTAGCGATGTCGCAACGTGTAAAGCCCGCTGTACACTGACTACTTTACATTTTAACTAAAGGGTGCATTACACACAACAATTTCTTTAACGAGATTTCGTTGGGGTCACGTCGTTAGTAACACACATCCGGCGTTCTTAGCAATATCGTTGCATGTGACACCTAGGAGCGACGATCACCGATCGCAAAAGCGGCAAAAATCGTTGATCGTTGTCACGTCGTCCATTTTCATAATATCGTTGGTTGTTCATGCCGCAGGTTGTTCGTCGTTCCTGCGGCAGCACACATCACTACGTGTGACACCGCAGGAACGAGGAACAACCTCGTACCTGCGGACGCCCGCAATAAGGAAGGAAGGAGGTGGACGGGATGTTCGTCCTGCTCATCTCCGCCTCTCCGCTTCTATTGGGCGGCCGCTTAGTGACGTCGCTGTGACGCCAAACGAACCGCCCCCTTAGAAAGGAGGCGGTTCTCTGGCAACTGCGACATCACTAGGCAGGTAACTATGTGTTTCGGGTGTTAGCGATGTTGTGCGCCACGGGCAGCGATTTGCCCGTGACGCACAACCGACGGGGGCAGTGTGTAAAGTGCCCTTTAGTGTCATATCTTCAGTGTTATCCCATGAAAACATATAATAAAATATTTACAAAAATGTGAGTGGTGTACTCACTTTTTTATATACTGTAACAAGATGTTTATGATCAGCATGATTTAAGCTAAACACATTTTGCTACCTCTTCTATTATTAGTACTGGACTGGACACATAGAAGTAGTTTCATCCCAGCTGCACAATTTTCTATTGGAAATCGGAGTGCAGTTGTTAACTGGAAATGACAGTGTGGTGGATTATTTGTGTTCCACCCTCAGGATAACTCTGTTAATAAAGTATTTCATTCCTATGAACTGGGGCCTTGGTCAATTATTCAATTCACCATCCTCTTATACCATCCAAGCTTCTGTGACGCCCTGGGCAAGCCAGGGGTCACAGGTCATCACACCACCACACCCTACATCCCAGTTAGGAACACCAAAGCTACTAAAATCCTTGTTGCCTTCCTCCAGGGGCTGATGTTCACACCAGGGGGTGGGCCAGGCGGTTGGCTCCGCCCAATGAGGAGTACACAGCCCTGGAGGCGGGAGGAACCAGGCAGTGAGCTCAGGGAAGAGCTAGAGTGAGGAGTGAAGTAGAAGGAAGTGGTAGAGGAGCTAAGTGAAAGTGAAGTGGTAGTGGAGCAAAGAAGAAAAGGAGTAAAAGTGAGCGTAGAAAGCCCTGAAGTTGGTCCGGCTAAGTGCAGGACAGTGTCAGCAAGGTCAGCAACAGCGGTGATTGTCTGGAGGGGGACTGCTCGGAGGTTGCTGGAAGGATCGCGGACGGGTAGTGGCCCGGCGGTCTGGAGCAGTATACGAAGGACAGTCAGCACCAGGGCAGGGGCCTCTCGGACCCCGGCAAGGCTAGGAGTCGCCATAATTTGCCAAATCCGTCAGTGAAGGGGACGTCGATCCTCCAACAACCAAGTCCCGACTGAAGGCAAAAGTCCAACCATTAAGGAGGAACACCGCCACCGCCAGGGCACCAGTTCCTCGGGGCCAGCGTCTGCGGGCAAAGCAGGGCTCCTCCGGCCCATATCCAAGCCGGGGAGCGGGTTACTGGTGGGAACCCATCGCTACCAACATAGAAACACTAGGTGCAGGTCAAAGGGACATCACCATTACCTACTGGGAGAGCAAGTGCAGCCGTCCGTGGAAACCGTCTTTCCAGCCGTGTGGTTTACCGTAAAACTTTGTCAACGTCTCAGGCTGAGTGAGTACCACAGTGCCGCAAGGCACCGCGCTGCCCCCGCGTCCCTGCGCCCACCAAGCCCTGCATCTCCCAACTCATCACTGGGCCCCGGGATCACCAACCCCTACCCACGGAGGGGCAACACAACAACTGGCTGCTCCATACCATCCTTCCCGGGATCCCCATACAGAGCAGCGGTGGTGCCAATAAATCACCACAACCGTGGGTGGCGTCACGGACAATAAACCATCCCCACACCCAACAACCCCCTTTTCACTCACGGGCAAGGAGCGGCGCTAGAGTCCCCGGGATCCGGCTCATCGCTCGAGCCACCGAGCAGCAGCAGGCCGCAGCAGCCGCGGCGGCCGAACCCGAGCAGCAGTGGGAGAGCGCGGCGTCCCCTCCTTCACCCGCGACACTTCCAAAATGTATAATGCTTAGGGCATGTTCATACAAAGCTTTTTCAGGTGGATTTGGAGCTGGTCAGTTCCGAAACCCCCCTGAAAAAGCGCTAATAAGCAAAAGTAAATGGAAACACTGACTGGAGTGAGATTCGTGGTAAGGCGCCTCCCACTTCTTGCCTCAACTGATTCTTTTAAGCATGCTCCTCTTTATGAATCAGTTGCCTCACACGCCACCGCATCAAGGCCAGCATGAAAATTGCAAGTCCTGGTGAATCTGTGTCTAAGGGCTCATTCGCACGTTGCATACTTACATGCATTTACGCTGCGTATTGCACTGCAGGGTAAATGCATGCGTCCTGTGTCCCCTGCACAATCTATGTAGATTGTGCATAAGACGTGCGCACTTTGGTTTTATGAACGCAGCGATTTGGATGCTAAAATTTTGACCCAAATCCGTGCGTTCAGAAAAGCAGCATATCGATTTATTCCGTTGCGCTATGGATGCAGCTCCCACTCTGTCTATGGTGGGGGCAGCAGCCATAGCGCATGAAATCGGCTTTTTTCTACAAATAAACTGCATCCATTATGCAGTGTTTCTGCAGCGATTTGACGCACACATGTGCTGTCAAATCGCTACAGAATATTCAGCAGTTACGTGTGCATGAGCTCTAAGTCTATAACCCCTTTATATGTATTCCATAGGGAATATATGATAAAACTATGATTCCGTTTTAGGCAAAATTCTGGCACATTTTAATAACCAAATCCAGTACCAAATTTTTAGGGGTTAGCAACTATATTTCTAGGTGTTGAAAGTTGATGTATAGAACATAATATGATAGAATTTTATTTTTAGGGTCAGCTGTAATTCATAGGCCATTATTTCGTGTGCTAATAATTAACGTTATACACCAGAAGAAATATGTTTAGGCTATGTGCACACTAGAAAATGACTTTTTCTTAAGGAAAAACCAGACCCTGTGAAAGAATCCCGCATCTGCGGTAAAAAAACGCACCGAAACCGCAACGAAATCTGCATGCGGTTTTGCCGCGTTTTGGTGCGGTTTTGATGCGGATTTGGTGCTGAATTTCTGCGGTTCTGCCACAGGTTCGTCCCTGTGGGTTGTTTTTTTTTACCAATAATTAAGAAGTGACATGCACATTAATTCTGCAGCGGAAATTCCGCGGGTAAATCCGCAGGGACAAAAAAAACGCAGTGTGCATACAGCTTTTTTAATCCCCATAGATTTTGCTGGAGAAGGACTGCAGAAATGTTATAAACATTTTCTGCAGCATTTCTGCAGTGAAATCCGTGGCAATTCCGTGGGTAAATCCGCAGCGTGCGCACATGGCCTAAAAGGGAACCTGTCAGGTGCAATATGCACCCAAGACCACGAGCAGTTCTGTGTGTATATTGCTAATCCCTGCCTAACTGTCCCTGTATCTGATGGCATAGAAAAAGAGATCTTTAGAAAAAGTATTTCTAAAGATCTTTTATCTTATGCTAATGAGTGCGGGGACTAGTCGTGAGGGCATTACTTCCCCCGACTAGCCGCCCTCTTAGCATGTTAGTGCGCCCACAGGGGTGTACTAACATGCTATTCAATGCAGCGTCATCAGCGGTGATGCGCGTATCTGTGTCGGTGAACACTGAGCTGAATGCCTCGCACTTCCGGTCATGCGTAGTATGAAGCCGGGTATACGCTTCCTGGCATCAGACAAGTTTAGTGCGCATGACCAGAAGTGCGGAGCATTTAGCTCAGCATTCACTGAGGACACAAGTACGGGCATCACCACTGGTGATGCTGTATTGAATAGCATGTTAGTACACCCGTGTGGGTGTCCTAACATGATAAGACGGCAGCTAGTCGGGGGGAAGTAACATCCTCATGACTAGTCCTTGGCCTCATTAACATATGATGTAAGATCTTTAGAAATGTGTTTTCCAAAGATCTCTCTATCTATGCTATTAGATGCTGGGACAGTTAGGCGGGGAATAGCAATATGCACACAGAACTGTTTGTGGTTCTTGGTGCATATTGCACCTGACAGTATCCCTTTAAATGTTGCCTTCTATCCGGAAAATTGCCACAAGACCACTGAGGCTCCCAGCAGAGCTGTATTCATTCACTGTGATACAAGACACTTACAAAAGTATTTTCAAATACTGGATTGTAATATCTGAGGGCTTAAACGGATCCAAGTTGTCGATGACCCCAGCCAATGTGGCAGAACGTTAACTGTGGATGGTACATCTTGAAGATTGTACTGTCTTCAGTATCAATAGAGGTTATTCTGATGAGCCATCTCCTTTATGTATAAAGACCCCATACAAATTTGATGGCCGATCAATACATATGCAACTATCTCAGCCATGTTGGCCATATACTGGAGCCTTCGATCAGCCAAGAGAGCCTATTGCAAACATATCTGGAGTCGGCTTATTATATCAGGGAAAACAAAAGGATCGTAAGTCTAAATTCGGACATGGCATATCGATATCTCCCCCAACAATCCATTGTACGGGGCCCACATAAACATTAGTCTGTAAGCTGACATTCATTATCGAGATGTTTGGACAACATTGGTCTAATGTGTATGGGGATTAAGGATTTTATGCAGATATGTGATGCATGCACCATGTTTCAGGTAAATGATTGTTCCAATAATTTGTCTATTCATCCAACATTTTTGGATACTAAGGCACACAGAGGGAACTAGCCCCAAAGGCAATCCCTTCCCTGTATTCTGATAGTTCAAACTAAACATGGACTAAGCACTTGTCACTTTACTGTATCCTTAATCCCCGGCTTCTTACTTAGTTTGCTGAATTCTCAGATGAAACAATAGTAATTTACACATTTATGAGCAGTGAAAACCCTCTAATATGCTTTGCTCCTTCAGCAATTACAATGTGATTATATCGGGCTTCTATGGTATTCTACTGAGATACAAACATGCGTTATAAGTAACACCTGCAAATTAAACAGGTTCAGAGAGATTACTTATGATCAGGGCTTAAGCTGTACGTGCACATTGTACCAGTCCTGCTTTATGCATTTTAAACTACATTTTCAAGGGAATGTATCACCCAAATAATGACCTTATGTTAAAATAAAAAAGTTTACAGAAAACTTGATTTAAAGAAAGTTTGGTGATTGTTTTCTTTCCCTATTTTCTATTTGAATTTTTTGTTTAAAAAAATCCTTGAAATATTGCCATTGTTCCTCAGGCCACCTGAAAATCATAATGGGTTTACACTTTCTCATATTTACATGACTTTTCGATGGTCACCTCATTACAAAAGGCAGGATCACAATGATCAATAACCTCTCTAAGATAAAGAGGTTGTCCACTACTTTTACAATGATTTTACATCAGTGTCTTATCGGCTGGCATCCGGCACCTGGCACCCCCACCAATCAGCTGTTCTTGTGCCGGCGGCAGCTGCATGTGGCTAGAAATGCTCAGTTCCGGAGCTACCCCGTTCACGGATAGCGGCCACTGCCAATAATGCATACCCGCCTCCCATTCAAATCAATAGGAGGCAGATGTACAGTACCCAGTCGCAGTCACTATCAGGGCAGCTCTGGAACTGAGCAGTTCCGGGTGCCTGCTGTCGCTGCCGGCACTAGGACAGATGATCGGAAGTTGCTAGGTGTTGGATGCCGGACGATCAGACATTGATGAAGTATCCTAAGGGTAGGACCATCAATGTAAAAGTTGTGGATGACCTCTTTAATTTATTTTACAGATGTTATTGATCATTGTGATCCTGCCTCAGCTGATCAATGGGGGTGCAAGGTGGCGGACCCAGGCTGATCAGACATGGATGACCTATCCCAAGGATAGGCCATCAATGTAAAAGTAGTGGAAAACCTCTTTAAGAAGGCTGGATGCAGATAACAGCACTGACAATAAGTGATGGGCACAGCTTACCTCCATGCACAATTACCATTGGACAGGTCACAGAGCAAACACACAAGTCTCCCATATGTTAATGAATATCTAAAGGATTTTCATAAAAGCGGTGGAGCTGCTTCAAAGTGTATCTTTGAGTACAACTGCTCAGGCAAGATGTCTGCACTGATAATATACATACATAAGATAGAAATAAAAAGAATTTCAACCAAAATATAAAAACAGATTAAAAAACAATATACAGTATATCCCTGTCTGTTTTTGGTTTAAAATAAAAAAACAACTGCCACATTACCTTTAATTGCTGATTTATTTGTGCATGACAACCTTTATACACTGATGCTGTCTTAAAAGTTGTTCAAGACAAAAAAAGACAGTAAAACTAATCATAGGCTAAATAGCTGCAAGTCAAATTAATGTATGAGATAGCCAAGATGATTGTCTGTAAAATGAAGGTATTCTCACACTCAAAGCTGTAGTGGATGGCGACATATGGAGCCTGAAAGTCAAAAGGTCAAAACATTGTTACCCCTTTTGCGCGACAGTGTATGACTATACTCCATCTTGGTGTGATTTTTAGTGTCAATCTTTGTGTTCAACTAACATTTTCCTTCTAGATTTCTCTTAATATTTCAACTAACACTAAATATCTTATGTACCTCTTCCCCCCCCCGTTATTTTCCCTCTGTCTTTCTCTCAGAACAAAGAAAAAGAACAAGCCTCTGAACCTCAAGATTCACAACAGTGTGGGCAGCTGTGAGAATATCCCATCTCAGCGCTCACCTCTTCTCTCCGAGCGATCCCTACGTTCTTTCTTTGTGGGCTACCCATCTTTTCTTCCTTCTACTCCTCCTGTTCACACTGAACCTTCTTCTGCAAGTAAGTTTCCATCTCCAATTTTAAGTAGGCAAGAAATACATTACGAAAGTCAAGGAATGTTTTTACTGCATATTTCTTTTTAAGCTACTAGTTTAACCCCTTAACGACATTTAGGGGTACTTTGCACGCTGCGACATCGCTACTGCGATCTCGTCGGGGTCAAATCGAAAGTGACGCACATCCGGCGTCGGTAACGATGTCGCAACGTGTAAAGCCTAGATGTGCCGATAAACGATCGCAAAAGCATTGTTAATCGGTGATCTGTGTAGTGTCGGTCATTTTCATAATAGGAGATACGATGTTGTTCGTCGTTCCTGCGGCAGCACACATCGCTGTGTGTGAAGCCGCAGTAGCGAGGAACATCTCCTTACCTACCTCCACCGGCAATGCGGAAGGAAGGAGGTGGGCGGGTTTATGTCCCGCTCATCTCCGCCCCTCCGCTTCTATTGGCCGCCTGCCGTGTGACGTTGTTGTGACGCCGCACGACACGCCCCCTTAGGAAGGAGGCGGGTCACCGGCCAGAGCGACGTCGCAGGGCAGGTAAGTGCGTGTGAAGCGGCCGTAGCGATAATGTTCACTACGGCAGCTATTACAAGATATCGCATGTGCGACAGGGGCGGGTACTATCGCGCTCGGCATCGCAAGCATCGGCTAGCGATGTCGCAGCGTGCAAAGTACCCCTTTGTTCCTGGAATATGATGTGCTACATCCATCATAGCTTTAAAGCTCCCACTTCCATCTGATAGATGCCCCGTGACATCATCGCAAGATCCCTATAGTTGCCATGGCAACCTGAGATTGTGATTCCGATCTCTAGCTCAGCCAGCTATGGCAAGCCTGTTAGACCATGCCAGGGGCATAGTCTAAAGGGCTTCTGTCAGAGTGTCACTGATAGGTATAATGTATTGCAATGCAGATACATTGCAATACTTTATACCTGTGATCAGATTAATAAACGTTAATCTGACATATGGAGACTAAGTATAAGAATTAAAAAAAGTAAAAATATTAAAAAATTCAGATATAAAGAAAAGAAAATGAAAATAATATTACATCATTAAATACAAATATTTATGTAAAAAGTAAACTATACAAAAAAAGTACACATATTTGGTATTGTCATGTCCAGAAAATCCCGATCTATAAATTTGTCACAGTAGTTAACCCCTTCATGGAACACTATAAAAAATAATGATAATAAACTTATCAAAACCTGTGTATTTTCATCATACAGCTGAAATAAGTGGAATAAAACATGATCAAAATGTAATATGTAATTTATGTAAATAAAAATGGTACTGCTGAAAATGTCATTTTTTTCTGCAAAAAACAAGGTGCCATACAGCTCAGTGAAAAAAAAAAAAGCTATAGCTCTCAGAATACAGCAATGCAAATACAATTTTTTTAATAAAATAATTTTTATGGTATCAAAGCAGCTAAACCTAAAAAAAATATAAATGTGGTATTTCTGTAATGATTCTGACCCGAAGAATAAAGCTTTATTTTTCGTGAACGATGTTAAAAAAAAGTTTTTTAGTCTGTTAGTTGCCAAACTAAAAAATACTATATAAATCTGGTACCGCTGTAATTGGTGAACGGCGTAAAAAATAGTGATAAAGCCAATATTGTACCTTGGCGTCGGTAGCACAAGTTCTGTCCCAGGGTCCGTCTGTTCACCCAGTGTGCCCTCAGGCAACTGTTGTGTTACTAGCCACAAGCACTTGTCCACGTGTGAGTGGTCAAGTGGACTTTCCCAGTAACTGCATCGGTGAGGGCATGGATGATGTTATAGGACCTGTGCTGGTGTAAGGCAGGGATGGCAGAAAGGGAAATATAGTGGCGGCTGGGGAACAAGTATCAAGGGCCAGCTGCTTGCCCTCTACAAATTATGAGTGAGGGCCAGTTACTTGTCCTCTGAAAATTATGAGCGAGGGCCGACTGCTGGCCCTTTAAAAATTGAGGGAAGGCCATCTTCTGGCCCTTTAAAAATTGAGCAAAGGCTGTCTGCTGGTGGCCCTCTAAAAGTTGATTGAGGCCTGCCTGTTGTCCCCTTAAAAATTATGAGCGAGTGCAACAGAGAGCGAGGACTCTGTGGATATGGTGGAGGAGGACAAGAAAAATAAAAAAAACATGAACCATATATCTTTTTCTGTGGTTGAACGGGTGCATGGGAATTTAGCAGAAAAAAAAGAACTTTTGAATTGGCTTTATGTTCCGCTGCTGTCATCCGCTGAGGTTGAGAAGTCAGGGCCAATCCAGGCCTTGTTTATTTTGAGAACAGTCAGCCTGTCAGCATTTGCAGTTCACAGGCGGATGCGCCTATCAGTTATTATGCACTGGGTGGCACTAAAAGCCCACAGAATCAACTTGATCGTGGAAGGAGATGTGAATGCAGCCTGCAAGGCTATGATTTGGTTCAAGTCTGTGCCAAGTAAAATTATGAATAAGGGTCTCTGATTGCCCTGTAAAAGTTTGGAATGAGGGCCGCATAATAACAATGTTGATATGGTGGAGGAGGAGAAGGGGGAGGACAAGAATCAAATAAACCACTGGTGGACACAGACAAAAGAGGACCCTTGTGCAAGAACAGTAAATGGGCCCTTTAATGTTAAGTACCTCTTCATTATTTACAATTATACCTGCTTTAGAGTTGGGAATGCCCTCCCTTACCTCTTGTACTTTTTTGAATTGTCTTTATGTTCCACTAATGTCATCCACTGGGTATGAGAAGTCAGACCATTCTAGACTTAAGGGGGCTTTACACGCTACGATATCGCTAATGCAAAGTCGTTGGGGTCACGAAATTTGTGACGCACATCCGGCCGCATTAGCGATGCCGTTGCGTGTGATACCTATGAGCGATTTTGCATCGTCGCAAAAACGTGCAAAATCGCTCATCGGTGACATGGGGGTCCATTCTCAAATATCGTTACTGCAGCAATAACGAAGTTGTTCCTCGTTCCTGCGGCAGCACACATCGCTCCGTGTGACACCGCAGGAACGAGGAAGCTCTCCTTACCTGCCTCCCGGCCGCAATGCGAAGGAAGGAGGTGGGCGGGATGTTACGTCCCGCTCATCTCCGCCCCTCTGCTTCTATTGGGTGGTGGTTCAGTGATGCTGCTGTGACGTCGCTGTGACGCTGAACAAACCGCCCCCTTAGAAAGGAGGCGGTTCGCCGGTCACAGCGACGTCGCCGGGCAGGTAAATATGACAGGTCTGGGCGATGTTTTGCGGCACGGGCAGCGTTTTGCCCATGTCGCACAACAGATGGGGGCCGGTACCCATGCTGGCGATATCGGTACCGATATTGCAGCGTGTAAAGCGGCCTTTAGTTCATTTTGAGAACAGTCAGGCTGTCAGCATTTTATTTTGACAGACGGAAGCACTAATTAGTTATTATGCCCCCGGTGATACTAAAAACCCATTAAATCAACTTAAAGAGATTCTGCCAGCAGGTTTTTGATACCCCATCTGAGAGCAACATAATGTAGAGATAGAGACCCTGATTCCAGCGATGTATCACTTACTAGGCTGTTTGCTGTCATTTTGATAAAATTAATGTGTTTGCTGCTACAGATCTAGCAGTTATACAGAGCTCATGAATATGCTGGAATACCTGGCAGAATGTCAAGTAGTTCTCTAATGATGATCTACTGCTCAGTAATCTCCAGTGATTTTATGAAAACTACACTAAGCAGCCCAGTAAGTGACACAGCACTGGAATCAGGATCTCTGCTCCTGCAATGCTGCTCTCAGATTAGGTGGCCAAAACCTGGTGACAGATTCTTTTTAAGCAGGGAGGCAGCAGTGACTGAAGCCTGCAAGTTTCAGGTTTGCCTCAACTCCGTTTAAAAGAAAAAATATGCATTCATACAATGGGAGAAAGGCCCAAATGCACCTCTTGTGTGAATCAATGGAAAAAGGACTTGTGGTGTTCTTTCCTTCTTTATGGCTTGGAGAAGTTTCCCCTACATGGTTCATGAATTTTTATTGGCAAAGGGCTCCAAGGAAATAAAAAAAAAATGGAATCCCCTGCATCAATCTATTTGAAGCCTCAGGGCTGCTTGATGCCATGAGACAGCACAGGAGGAACTGTCACCCACCTTAGCTGGAGAAAAATCAGAGTCTGATGTCTGGAAGTCCTTGTTGTGCCACTTGTGCTCTGAGTAGTAGCCTCGAATTTTGGACTCTTTGTTCTTAGCCAAAGAAGTCCCACTCCTTCTAAATATAAATGTTTAATGAGGCCTAACTTTACATGAGTTCCAGGGGGTATTGGCGTTCCTCCTTATAATTTTTGACAGCCCTTGCACATAGTGCATATGCTTTACCAGTCTAATAGTCCCACTCCTTCCAAATGGGGAGAACCTTTTTTAAGGGGTAAATCTTCTATGTGTATTCCATTGCGTATTGCATTCCCTCCTTTCAATTTTTGATAGGCCTGCACTTAGTGCATAAGCTTCACCAGTCAAGGAGTTCCACTCCGTAAGAATGGGAAACAACTTGAGAAATCTCATGTACGCGATTGCTTTTTTTCCTGACTGAAATGGAAAACTGTTGCATTTTATCAAGAAGGCTCATGACAGTGCTTTCAGTGTTTTTGCAGTGTTTTTTCAGCATTTTTTTCACCATTGCATGCAATAGGAGTACAAAAATGCAGCAAAAACGCTTTGTGACAACATATCCGAAGGGGTGGAGGAGGCGGTTTTTCTCTCTAGTTAAATTTGCCTTATGCAATACAAAAAAGAATGTTTCTTAACATTTTTCCTGTTAATTCCATGTTTTATTTAGTTTGGAATGTTATATGACAACATTGTTTCCAGCAGCAACCTGGGAATCAATTGTGTCCAGGCATCTTCCCCATGCTGTTTCCATTCCATTTGAGTGCTACTTCAATCGATTTCGTGACATTCTCGAGTTTTCAATTGATTTTCATTATAGCCGTTACTCGAGACATGCACTCAAGCATTACAAATAGCTTGACTCAAGTACCCAACACTCCAGCATTTTCGAGCCTGCTCATCACTACCTGTTACCCTTGTGAAAATGCTAAATTTGAGGCTAAAGTAACATTTTTGTGGGAAAAAGTTAAATTTTCATTTTTTCCTTCATATTGCTTTAGTTCCTGTGAAGCACCTAAAGGGTTAATAAACTTCTTGGATGTGGTTTTCATTAGTTTGAGGGGTGCAGTCTTTAGAATGGTGTCACATTTGAGTACTTTCTGTCACCTAGGCCTCTTAAAGTCACTTCAAATGTGATGTGATCCCTAACAAATGGTTTTGTAAATTTTGTTGGAAAAATTAGAAATTGCTGATAAACTTGTCACCCTCCTAGCTTTCTAACAAAAAAAATATGTTTCATAAATTGCGCTGATGTAAAGTAGACATGTAGGAATTGTTATTTATAAACTGTCTTGTGTGACATAACACTTTGGTTTAAGGGGATAAAAATTGAAATTTTGAAAGTTGCAAAATTGTTCTCCAATTTTCCAATATTTTCCAAATAAACAGAAAAAAATATTGTCCTAAATTTACCACTAACATGAAATACAATGTGTCACAAATTAACATTCTTAGAATCACCGGGATCCATTAAAGCCCTTCCAGAGTTATTACATTATAAAGTGACACTGGTCAGAATTGAGTAAATTGTCCTAATCTTGAAGGTGAAAACAGGCTCAAGGGTGAAGGGGTTAAGTGTCCAGAATTAAACATTTGTTTTGCCTTTAGGATGCAATATACATAAAAAAGTCAATTAAACACATCTCTGGCCAATAATAAAATGTTCCCATAAATTAATGTAGTATTTCTATTTAGTGTTCAGTCAGAACCGCAGGAAGCGTTGCTTGCACTCATACACCAGAGCTAAGGAACTTCTAACTTGTGACAATAAGGGAGGACTGTAGTGAAGCTTCTCATATTGAGGAGTCTGCTGATGACCGGTCACTAAGGCGGGCTTTGCACACTACGACATCGCAGGTGCGATGTCGGTGGGGTCAAATTGAAAATGACGTACTTCCGGCATCGCATGCGACCTCGTAGTGTGTAAAGGCTCGATGATACGATTAACGAGCGCAAAAGCGTCGTAATCATATCATCGGTGCAGCGTCGGCGTAATCCATGATTACGCTGACGCGACGGTCTGATGTTGTTCCTCGTTCCTGCAGCAGCACACATCGCTGTGTGTGAAGCCGCAGGAGCGAGGAACATCTCCTACCGGCGTCACTGCGGCTTCCGTAGGATATGCGGAAGGAAGGAGGTGGGCGTGATGTTTACATCACGCTCATCTCCGCCCCTCCGCTCCTATTGGCCGCCTGCCGTGTGACATCGCAGTGATGCCATACGACCCGCCCCCTTAATAAGGAGGCGGGTTGCCGGCCAGAGCGACGGTCGCAGGACAGGTGAGTCCATGTGAAGCTGCCGTAGCGATAATGTTCGCTACGGCAGTTATCACAAGGATATCGCAGCTGCGAGGGGGGCGGGGACTATCGCGCTCGGCATCGCAGCATCGGCCTGCGATGTCGCAGCGTGCAAAGTGCCCCTAAGACCTCGCACTTATTGCAAGATTTTCAGCATACCCAGTAATTTTATAATGTACCCCATGGACTGAACATCTTCTTGGACCATTGCCTTCATACAACTCTTGATGGTATGGAGCTGGGAGTGCTCATGGATGTAAATATCCTCTTCTTGCTTTGCATTAGAAGTGAACAGTCAATGGGAGATTCCTTCGACTACCAGAAATAGTCGAAAATGTTGTGATCCTTTTATGGAGACTTTACCTATGTTATTCCTACGGAAGTTCTGACAAGTGTTACTCCAACTTTTAATTGCATTATTACACTAATATTTCAATTAATGCCAGCTCCACGCCGACATGTAATACGCACCACCAGAAATGAATGATTATACCCTTTCGGTGTGAGTGCTTTGCTTTTATTCCCTCTCAGATGCAGTTGTTTTTAAGGCATCATGAATTAGACACACTTGTACCTCTTGTCTTTTATGTAATCTGATAAGAAGTAGGGTGCAAAAAAAGTGCCTGAAAAAGCCTCTGAACAGAGAAGAAAAGGTTCAAGCTGAATGATCCTATTTAATGTCAAGAGGACATCTGAAACTACTTTGCTTTATTGGTTTATGTAAAGCATCTTAACAAAATGCATAGCAGATCTGGCACTAACATATCGGATGATTGAAAGGAACACTTTAAATGTGACTGTTGGATTTGCACCTGCACAGTGTCTGAAAACAGATCTTTGGCTTGTGCAATTAGAGGTGTGTGGGAAGTGTGTATTCATGTAATACCTATTATGACTGGCAATACAGGACTTTGATGTGCTCCCACTCTAACAGTGATTCATAATGAGATTGGCATGTTGGCGCCATACAATTAAATGGTTTTGCTACCTAGAGTCTTAAGTGTAGTCTTAACTCCCACATCAGAAACAAACATACAGTACAGAGGGTTCAAGGAGAATATAAAGTACAAAACTTTAATATAAAATATAATCAAAGAATACCCTCCATCTAGGAATTCATGACTTATGGCCAATGTTCAAAACATCCTCTGATCATCTTGGATATTTTCATCTAAAATAATCAAAAACATATTTTTCCAGGAAAACTAAGAGACAACCAATGTTAAATACATTGCCTAGTTTTGTATCACTAGTAGGGATGAGGAGACCCATGGATGTTCGGGTCCCCTGGGTTCGGCTGGACTATGCACCAGATAGCCATCGTGTGGACTTAACCTAAGGCATTGACAGCCATTTTTAGAATCTGAAACCGCAAATATTTGGAAATACACTGTGTGCAGAATTATTAGGCAAGTTGTATTTTAGAGGATTTTTGTTATTATTGATCAACAACTATGTTCTCAATCAACTCAAAAGACTCATAAATATCAAAGCCTAATATTTTTGGAAGTTGGAGTGTTTTTTTTTTAGATTTGGCTATCTTAGGAGGATATCTGTTTGTGCAGGTAACTATTACTGTGCATAATTATGTGCATATGTTAAATATCTCATTTTTTTAGATTTCCTTTAGCAGTAATACAAGTCTATATTCTTACATTTATGGTTTCCATAGTTTAGCATTTTAGAGTGCAACTGTCCTTTTTTGTCATTATATGTCATGTTCAGTTATGCACCTGTTCACACTGCATGTTAAGGAGTGTCGTCAGGTTTTTTTTTTATTTTTCTAGAATATGGGGCTATGCCTTCTAACTGTGCACCCCTCCCCATTAACCACAGGGGATTTTATTTTCTTAGCAGGTCCTTACTTGTCCATACATGTGGAGGTTTTAAACCCAGAGAGAGGCTCAGTGTAGGTACCCTTGATGTGGCTACCGAGCAGATATACGCTGTGTGCAGAATTATTAGGCAAGTTGTATTTTAGAGGATTTGTTTTATTATTGATCAACAACTATGTTCTCAATAAACCCAAAAGACTCATAAATATCAAAGCTTAATATTTTTGGTAGTTGGAGTGGTTTTTTTTTAGATTTCGCTATCTTGGGAGGATATCTGTTTGTGCAGGTAACTATTACTGTGCAGAGTTATTAGGCAATTTAATAAAAACCAAATATATTCCCATCTCACTTGTTTATTTTCACCAGGTAAACCAATATAACTGCACAAAATTTAGAAATAAACATTTCTGACATGCAAAAACAAAACCTTAAAAAATTAGTGATCAATATAGCCACCTTTCTTTATGATGACACTCAACAGCCTACCATCCATAGATTCTGTCAGTTGCTTGATCTGTTTACGATCAACATTGCGTGCAGCAGCCACCACAGCCTCCCAGACACTGTTCCGAGAGGTGTACTGTTTTCCCTCCCTGTAGATCTTGCATTTTATGAGGGACCACAGGTTCTCTATGGGGTTCAGATCAGGTGAACAAGGGGACTATGTCATTATTTTTTCATCTTTTAGACCTTTACTGTCCAGCCACGCTGTGGCGTAATTGGATGCATGTGATGGAGGACTGTTCTGCATGAAAATCGTGTTTTTCTTGAACGATACCGACTTCTTCCTGTACAACTGCTTGAAGAAGTTGTCTTCCAGAAACTGGCAGTAGGTCTGGGAGTTGAGCTTCACTCCATCCTCAACCCAAAAAGGTCCCACAAGTTCATATTTGATGATACCAGCCCATACCAGTACCCCACCTCCACCTTGCTGGCATGTGAGTCGGAGTGAAGCTCTCTGCCCTTTACTGATCCAGCCTCTGGCCCATCCATCTGGCCCATCAAGAGTCACTCTTATTTCATCAGTCCATAAAACCTTTGAAAAATCAGTCTTAAGATAGTTCTTGGCCCAGTCTTGACGTTTTATCTTATGTTTCTTGTTCAAAGGTGATCGTTTTTCAGCCTTCCTTACCTTGGCCGTGTTCCTGAGTATGGCACACCTTGTGATTTTTGATACTCTAGTATCGTTGCAGCTGTGAAATATGGTTAAACTGGTGGCAAATGGTATCTTACCAGCTTCACGCTTGATTTTCCTCAATTCATGGGCAGTTATTTTGCGCCTTTTTTGCCCAACACGCTTCTTGCGACCCTATTGGCTATTTGCCATGAAACGCTTGATTGTCTGGTGATCACGCTTCGAAAGTTTGGCAATTTCAAGACTGCTGCATCCCTCTGCAAGACATCTCACAATTTTGGACTTTTAAGAGCCCATCAAATCTCTCTTCTGACCCATTTTGCAAAAGGAAAGGAAGTTGCCTAATAATTAAGCACACCTTATATAGGGTGTTGATGTCAATACACCACACCCCTCCTCATTACAGAGATGCACATCACCTGATTTACTTAATTGGCTCTCAAGCCTATACAACATGTATAAAAATTATCATGTGATCAAAATACTCATTTGCCTAATAATTCCGCACACAGTGTGCTTCTTTGTTCTCTATTAGCTTCCATGATTTTTAAGAAACTTGAGGATTTATCTTATTGTCATGTGCGGTAATTATGGCTCTTTGCAACTCCAAGCTGTATGGAGCTGCAATATTGTGCCCATATAAATATACAAAGACAAAAGATAGAGGAGACTAGGAAGCTGTAAACTAGGGAACTCTAAGGGTGCATGCCCACGATCAGTGTTTGCAACACTTTAGATGCAGCATGTTTTCGCTGCATCCAAAATGCTGCGTTATACAGTACAAGCACAGTGGATGGGTTTTATAGAAATCCCATGCTCATTGTGCATGTACTCACCTGCGGTGCGGCTTTCCGAGCCAGAGCATGTCAGTTCTTTACTGCGGAGTCGCAAGCATTCTCTGTAGGGAGAACACAAGCGAGAGACTGCAGCGCCCCAAACTCTGATTGAGGGCACAGGCAGATGCGTTCTCCTGCGGACGAGACTCACAGCCCAGCAGGTCAGGATGCGCCGCATCTAGTACGCAGCAGGTCCTGATCGTGTTCACGAACCCTAAGGCTGTGTTCCAACAATGACTTTTTGGTGAGTTTTTGACTCTGCATATTTTTGCTGTGTCAAAAGCTCAGCATTTTCACAGTTCCAACAAAGTGAATGTAATTTATAGAAATCTCATTCTCACTGTACTTATTTCTTACACAGTGTAAACTGACTTGCGGTGCTGCCTGTTTCAAATTTGCAACGTGTCAGTATCTTCTGTAAGTGTCTTGAGATTTTTGGGTGGATTTTCCTCAAACAATTCTAGTACATGCAGAAACTCTGCAGGTAAAAAACGCACATGGTGCAGAAACACACTAAGGCCTCACTCATACGTCCATATTGCACATACTGTATGTGTTCTATCTATGTTTTTCACGGATGCAAGATGTACCCATTAGGCTATGTGTGCATGTTGCGTTTTTTCATGCGGTTACGCAGCGTTTTAAACTGCAGCGTAAACGCATGCATTCTGTGTCCCCAGCAAAGTCTATGAGAATTTAGCAAATTCCATGCCCACGTTGCAAATTTTTGACAAAACCAATGCATTCTAAAAAGCAACATGTCACTTATTTTGTGCGTTTTGAATGCGTTTCCCACTCTGTTTACGGCAGAACAAGCATCCAGAACGCATGAATTCTGCATCCATTCTGCATTCACAATGCATCCAAAACGCAGCTTTTTGGCTGCATTGAAACGCACATGCAGTGACAAAATGCTGCAGAATATTTGTCACAGCAGAATACAACGTGCGCACTCGTTATTGTCTATGGGGCTGTTCACATTCACTGTATGTCTATTTTTTTCCCGGCAGCTTGGATGAAAAGTACCAATACAAGTTTATGGGTCCCTAAAAACACATAAAGCACATGAATAGTAGAAGCTTTGTAATTTATTTATTTATCCATATGTATAAAACACTGATGACACACTGACCAAACACTGATAACACACGTGCCATTTTTTTGCCTAAAAACGTATGTAATGTGCATTTGTCTGTATCAATAAAGTTTTGTCAAAAACAAATGCCAGGAAGTATCAAAAGCAAACCAGCTTTATTTAAAATATGACATAACAAAAAAAGCTAAAAACGTCAGCATAAAAAACACAAGTACCGTATTTTTCGCTTTATAAGACGCACCTGATTATAAGACGCACCCCCAAATTTGGTGAAGGAAAAGAGAATTTTTTTTTAATGTTAAATGGGGTCCATCATATAATGCCAGTGTTCGTCTAACAAATCATATAGGGTATACAGTTAGGTCCAGAAATATTTGGGCAGTGACACAATTTTCGCGAGTTGGGCTCTGCATGCCACCACATTGGATTTGAAATGAAACCTCTACAACAGAATTCAAGTGCAGATTGTAACGTTTAATTTGAAGGTTTGAACAAAAATATCTGATAGAAATTGTAGGAATTGTACACATTTCTTTACAAACACTCCACATTTTAGGAGGTCAAAAGTAGTTGGACAAATAAACCAAACCCAAACAAAATATTTTTATTTTCAATATTTTGTTGCGAATCCTTTGGAGGCAATCACTGTCTTAAGTCTGGAACCCATGGACATCACCAAACGCTGGGTTTCCTCCTTCTTAATGCTTTGCCAGGCCTTTACAGCCGCAGCCTTCAGGTCTTGCTTGTTTGTGGGTCTTTCCGTCTTAAGTCTGGATTTGAGCAAGTGAAATGCATGCTCAATTGGGTTAGGATTTGGTGATTGACTTGGCCATTGCAGAATGTTCCACTTTTTTGCACTCATGAACTCCTGGGTAGCTTTGGCTGTAGGCTTGGGGTCATTGTCCATCTGTACTATGAAGCGCCGTCCGATCAACTTTGCGGCATTTGGCTGAATCTGGGCTGAAAGTATATCCCTGTACACTTCAGAATTCATCCGGCTACTCTTGTCTGCTGTTATGTCATCAATAAACACAAGTGATACAGTGCCATTGAAAGCCATGCATGCCCATGCCATCACGTTGCCTCCACCATGTTTTACAGAGGATGTGGTGTGCCTTGGATCATGTGCCGTTCCCTTTCTTCTCCAAACTTTTTTCTTCCTATCATTCTGGTACAGGTTGATCTTTGTCTCATCTGTCCATAGAATACTTTTCCAGAACTGAGCTGGCTTCATGAGGTGTTTTTCAGCAAATTTAACTCTGGCCTGTCTATTTTTGGAATTGATGAATGGTTTGCATCTAGATGTGAACCCTTTGTATTTACTTTCATGGAGTCTTCTCTTTACTGTTGACTTAGAGACAGATACACCTACTTCACTGAGAGTGTTCTGGACTTCAGTTGATGTTGTGAACGGGTTCTTCTTCACCAAAGAAAGTATGCGGCGATCATCCACCACTGTTGTCATCCGTGGACGCCCAGGCCTTTTTGAGTTCCCAAGCTCACCAGTCTATTCCTTTTTTCTCAGAATGTACCCGACTGTTGATTTTACTACTCCAAGCATGTCTGCTATGTCTCTGATGGATTTTTTCTTTTTTTTCAGCCTCAGGATGTGCTGCTTCACCTCAATTGAGAGTTCCTTAGACCGCATGTTGTCTGGTCACAGCAACAGCTTCCAAATGCAAAACCACACACCTGTAATCAACCCCAGACCTTTTAACTACTTAATTGATTACAGGTTAACGAGGGAGACGCCTTCAGAGTTAATTGCAGCCCTTAGAGTCCCTTGTCCAATTACTTTTGGTCCCTTTAAAAAGAGGAGGCTATGTATTACAGAGCTATGATTCCTAAACCCTTTCTCCGATTTGGATGTGAAAACTCTCATATTGCAGCTGGGAGTGTGCACTTTCAGCCCATATTATATATATATAATTGTATTTCTGAACATGTTTTTGTAAACAGCTAAAATAACAAAACTTGTGTCACTGTCCAAATATTTCTGGACCTAACTGTATGTCGCTCATAGCCCCCCATGCTAAAATTAGCCCCCCGTAATCTGGATATGGCCCCCTTATATTGAATATAGCCCCCTTGTGCTGGGACACGTCTCCCTGTGCTGCCCATGGCCCCTATAGGTGGCACACCTCCCCTGTGTTTGATATGGCCCCCATGTGTGCTGCCCATGGCCACTATACATGGCACACCTCCCCTGTTAGATATGGCCCCGATGTGTGCTGCCCATGGCCACTATAGATGGCACACCTCCCCTGTGTTAGATATGACCCCCATGTGTGCTGCCCATGGCCACTATAGATGGCACATCTCCCCTGTGTTAGATATGGCACCCATGTGTGCGGTCCATGGCCACTATAGATGGCACACCTCCCCTGTTAGATATGGCCCCGATGTGTGCTGCCCATGGCCACTATAGATGGCACATCTCCCCTGTGTTAGATATGACCCCCATGTGTGCTGCCCATGGCCACTATAGATGGCACATCTCCCCTGTGTTAGATATGCCCCCCATGCTGCTGCACATAATAAAATAAAACACTCTTTCCTTACCTTCTCAGCGCTGTAATTCCTGTGTCTCCCTCCTCGCAGTTGAGCTCTGAGTCCTCCCTCCTCCACTTCCTGGTTCTTGCTGCTGGTCATGTGAGAAGCACGGCAGAGTGATATCATCTCTGTGTGCCTTATCACAGACAACAGCAGCAGGAGACCGGAGATCAGTGCTGGAGGAGGTGAGTAAAGCTTTTTTTATTTGACTATGGGCAGCAGCACGGGGGCCATATCTAACACAGGGGGGATCATGTGCGATCAAAGGAGGGCACAGGCAGATATAATGTGCCCCGCTGCCCCAGCCCCTCAGCGTGATGCAGTTTCAGCACCACACTGCTGGACAGCGGCTGTGCATATTATATGAGTGGGAGCAGGAGATCTAACGCTGCCGCCCGCAGCTGTCACCTGCCCCCAGCACCGCTCAAGAATGGACACTGCGTATATATATATATATATATATATATGTACACCCCCCCGTATATTCGGTTTATAAGACGCACCCCCTACTTTCCCCCAAAATTTGGGGGAACAAAAGTGTGTCTTTTATAAAGCGAAAAATACGGTAAACTAATTTACGTAATAGGGAACTGTAGAAATCTGCAACATCAAAATCTCCTAAGCCTTATTGCCTTGAGGACTGGAGTATTATTTATGCACTGAAACCCCTTTTAATTCAACAGGTTCATTCCTCGATTAATAGATAAACAGTTTTTCCCATTTTAGTTAAATATCTCAGATATTCTATTTCTGTTGAAAACATTTTGCTTCTCATCCATATTCCCACTATGTAATTTGTGATGATGATAGATGTATAGATATAGCCCCAGAACACATATTTCCAGCTCCCCGTGGCACTGCCAGACTAAATCTCCATCAGCAATTCCATATAATCAGCATCACTGTCGTCACTTGTGTCACTGGTAGGTTCTCTGTTGTGCTATGGGTCGTCAGGCCACTTAGTTAAAAAAAAAATGATATCCAAAAAGGCCGAAACAAAACAGCATTTTCTAGGACCCTTTGATTCCTTGAGGCAACATCAATGGATTATTATGTGATATTAGTCACAAATGAATTGACACATCTTCTATTTGCTTCTTCCTTCAGCCTGAGAATGAGAAGAAACTGAGGAAATAAATGCATAAAAGACGCTAAAGATACATAATTGATACAATACTGTAGTGCCAGGCAGATATAATAATGATAGTTTATAAAGCTATTCACATCGGGTTGGGATCCACTGTCAATCAGGCTGACTTACAGCCTATGGAATCTCCACTGAAGATAATTTTATCATTAGCTCATCTGTAATAATAGAAAAAGACTAATAAATGTAGCTAATCATTTCTCTGAAATCATTTGACATGCATCTCTAAATAACCCATGCGTTACGTGGCATAGAAGCGGGCCACACCACTGCAATACCTTCTGGGCATTGAGAGTGTCTGGTGAAAAAGTTACACTTCCTATAAACACCACTTTAATTATGTTTTCAAGCTCCTTATTATTTTGCAGGGTTTTCTGGATTTTTTTGTGCCAATATATTTTTTACTGTAACTCACCAAAAAGGATATACATTATAAAAAAAAAATCACAGAAAAAGCAGCTGTGTAAATCTGCAAGAATAAGGCTTGTTGAGGGGACCAGTCACACAGATCAGTGTAATGCACAGTGTCTGGCTTACAGCCTTTTATAGACTACACTTATCTGTCTGACCGGTGCCCTATATAAGACTTATCTTTGTGCATTTATAAGGCTGGAGTCTCATGATCGTATGGCATCCAATGTGAGTGCATCAGATGCGATATGCCGATGACTCTCAGCACCACTGTGCTGCGGGCGTGAGCTGAGTGTCATGCAACTGTGATTCAATCCTGCGATCATATCACAGCTGCGAAGGAGAGGGAGGGATTAATCTCCCCATCTCCGCCATTGCCAGCTGATACGATTATCGCACTGCACTCGAATGTGATCCGAGTGCAGTCCGATGTTTTACTCGCACCCATAGACTTGTATGGGTGCGAATTATATGAATCTCGCTGACAATCGCAACATGCTGCGACTTTTCACTCATCCACAATCTGGATGAGAAAAGAGCTGCCCATCTGCTGCCTCTCATTGAATAACATTGGTCCAAGTGCAATGCGAGATTGAGTGTACCCTAATACTAAGCAACTACCCTCTCTATGAATGGTATTTGTGCGAGTAGTTATTTCATCAGTATTTTGTACCTCTGCTTCCTCCACCTTTATCATGGATACCTTCTGCATTCTGCAGTGCATTAATATTGTATCCTGGTGTTGCCTTTTTTCTGGGATATTTTTGACTATACTCACATCAAAGACAAAACTGAACTTTTAAATAAAGCAGCAATGCACTCACATAGGAGGCATCACAATTTTATCATAATGCCTTAATGACACTTGAGCAATGTTAACATATTGAGGATGCTGTCAAGATTTAAAGGGGTGGTCTGAAGTTAAACTAGATTTCATTATCATTCTTTATCTATTTAGTGCCATAATTGAATATATTTAGTAAAATATTTTATATTTGTATTAAAAATTCCCTACTGTTCCCTCACTACACTATCTAACTGGTATTTTTTTTCCTGTGTCCTGTGTGATGACTCTTCCTTTGAGGATCCCAGTGCATTCTGGGATACTCAAACAAAGCATCATAAGAACAGAAGGGGCAAAAACTCAAGTCACTGCCACAGCCCCTGCCCCTCCTTGATATGAAGCATCATTACTAACACTTATTTCAGGGTCTGTTTTTGTCACTGCTGTGTCTCTCCCTGTGAGCTGTGCACTGTGCAATCTGCCCAGTGATAGCACTATTATCTACCCAGATCAGTAATAATCAGCCGACAGCAGAGCGGTATCAGAATACTCAGCGTGCAGGAGACTAGTGCTTCCCCCGTTAGTGATGTCACTGGTCTCCTGTATTCTGGGTATTCTGACACCGCACTGTTGCCGGCTGATTATTGTTGATCTAAGCTGACAACAGAGCTGATGCAGTCACTGTGCAGATCGCACAGTGCACAGCTCGTATGGAGGGTCACAGCAGAGACAAGCCCCTGAAACAAGAGTCAGTGATGATGCTTTATTTCAGTGAAGGGGAATGGGCTGTGGCAGTGTTGCAACCTCTGCCCCCGCTCTGATGATGCTTAGTTTGAGTAAGCCAGCATGCATCGGGATTCTCAAACAAAGCGTCATCGCAAATAGGAAAAAAAATAGAATAACAGTTAGACAATGTAGTTAGGAAATAGTAGTGAATTTTGAATATTAGTATATTAGAAAATAATTTATTTAAATTACTAATTATTTTATTAACTTATTATTAATTATTTAAATTATGAGACTAAATAAACAGGGATTTAGAATGACATTTAGTTTCACTTCAGACCATCATTTTATACATTCCGGAAGCATAAGAATCAACAACATTTTAATTTTTAGCAGACATAAAATCTTAGAATACAATCATTAACTTAGGCTATGTTCACAATTTTAGGCAAAACCAAAGAAATGAGCTGCTCGTTTATCTGAATATTTTTTGTTTATGTTTATATACCTTTCCAGAGGCAGGTGTTGAAGCAGACTGCTGTGTGCCCTGCTCTACCTCCATCAATTTGGAGGCCTGCCAGTGAACTACAAGAGTTGGGGACCATCTTGATTGGTTATTTTTTGTCGTGGTGGGATGCACTTACACTCTTTTGATCGAAATAATGTAAACTAATTACCCTATGTTCTTTACATGTACTATTACTATTTATTTACTTCAGGATATTTGCTCATTTGGTTTTGCTTTATTTTTTGTGTGTACAGTTTTGAAATGGTTTTGAAGACATTTTGTGGATTTTTTTTTGTTTTGGTCCTAAGGCCTTTTTCACAGATCAGTTTTTTTGCATCAGTCACAATCCGTTTTGTGACTAATGCGACGGATACGTAGCAGATGTGGTAAAACTGATGCGACGGATCCTGTAAAAAAACGGATCCGTCGTACCATTTTTTTCCTGACCAGCAGTGATTTTACAACACTTCTGGGCATGCTCGGTTATAAAAACGGAATCCGATGACGGATCCGTCATTTGACGGATGACGACGGATTCTGCGCCCATAGGCTTCCATTACAACAAACGACGGGTGGTGACAGATCTGGAACGGTCCATTTTTCTAAGCACACAAAAAACATTACTATGGATGTTGTCTCCATCACATTTGTCGACGGATCAGTCGTACAACGGATGTAACGTCAGGCCATCCGTCGTAATCCGTCGCTAATACAAGTCAATGAGAAAAATAACGATCCAGCACTGGATCCGTTTTGTTCACATTTCGACTGATTGTGACTGTTGCTCTTTGCAGCCTTTTCATCAGACAGTTTGGTACAGTTTCCTTAACATACTTTTTTCCCCATCTGGAATTTATTAAAAGTTTTTTAGAAATAAAAAAGTGTATTTCCCATAGAGATAAATTAGAAAAATTCTTGAGGCATTTTTTAGGAGTTTTTAGAGGATTTTTTAAATGAAACTCCTAAGATACACTGGCTAAATTGTGGCAGAGTTCAAAGATTTAGCTTCAAATTTCGGCATCCTATGGTAAATTTGTTAATAGTAACAAACAATCAATATTCTGTATGATTTACTCTTTATTCCTCACTGCATGTACATTACAGACATAACATTCAGAATTTAAGTGGAATCCTACATAAAAAAAGTTGCATGTATGGGTTTATATGGTTTCTCCTATACAAGCATTGATTTCAGTGGGAAATATCTCCCAAGCATGGTACCTGATTGAGCCCAGTAATGTACTGGGTCCCTGATGACCACTACATATATGTCGCTTAAGCGGGCTTTACACACTGCGATATCGGTCCCGATATCGCTAGTGTGGGTACCCGCCCCCATCTGTTGCGCGACACGGGCAAATCGCTGCCCGTGCCGCACAACATTGCCCAGACCCGTCACACATACTTACCTGCCCGGCGACGTCGCTGTGACCGGCGAACTGCCTCCTTTCTAAGGGGGCGGTCCGTGCGGCGTCACAGCGACGTCACTGAGCGGCCGCCCAATAGCAGCGGAGGGGCGGAGCTGAGCGGGACGTAACATCCCGCCCACCTCTTTCCTTCCGCATAGCGGCCGGGAGGCAGGTAAGGAGAGGTTCCTCGTTCCTGCGGTGTCACACGGAACGATGTGTGCTGCCGCAGGAACGAGGAACAACCTCGTTACTGCTGCAGTAACGATTTTTGAGAATGGACCCCATGTCACCAATGAGCGATTTTGCACGTTTTTGCAACGATGCAAAATCGCTCAATGGTGTCACGCGCAACGGCATCGCTAATGCGGCCGGATGTGCGTCACCAATTCCGTGACCCTATCGAGTTCGCATTAGCGATGTCGTAGCGTGTAAAGCCACCTTTACACTACAAGCATAGAAGTAACCCTATAATAAATACATACCTGGGTTTTTTCTATGTCACACAGTGCAGGGCATTGTCCAGCAATATAAAGGATCATCCTGTCATAATATATATGTATATATAATCTCACTTCAATAACACATCATCTCATAATACCATAGGTATGTGTGTTGTTTGACCAACAACAATTATGGGTATTTTACACTTCTGAATACATTCTGCAGTGTTAAATGTGCTGAGCCATGAAATGTCTCACAGTATGATCTATGCATAACAAATACGGAGATGATGGCCTACGAGTGCACAGTGATTTCAGCAGTTTCCTGATATACGTAATGAGCCATAAAAGAGCAGATTAATGTCCTTGCTCCTTTAAGCGACATTCTCTGTACAAGTCACCCACTGAAGCAAAAAAAAAAAGCAACATTTGTATGAACACTTATAGAAAGTGAAAAAAATAAAACCGTGGCTTCCGATAAACTATTACGCAAAACTATGAAAATCTACGAGTTTAGGTTTGATCAGAGTTAAAGGGTTCCCAAAGTAATCCCTACAGTCAGGGTATTGGTGGCTAACCAGTTGCTGGACCTTCATGGCTATGATTTTTCAATGTGCTCTTTTAATAACCAGCCTACACAGCCAGACTAGACTTAACCATTGTCACCAGCCATTTCTATTATGTCAGTAGAGAATAGTTTATTATAAGTGTTAGATAGATAATACCCAGTGTTCCTCATTTAAACATTTTTAAAGCCAAGCTAAGAAAAGGAAATGTGCTAAAATAATACAATAAGTATGACTTACCTACTCATTCTCCCGCTGGTAAAGTGCAGCCACATGACTGATTGGCTATATGAATGATAGACGTGACCGCTCCAGGACCGGTGGGTACAAGCAGAATGGCAGCATTGGGGTGGCAGGGAATTCAATAGGCAAGTAATGGTGTTTTTAGCTCTCGCAAGCTTTAAATTAATATCTTAAGTAGAGATGAGCGAACCGGTCGCGGTTCGGCTCGAGGTCGGTTCGCCGAACGGAGCTCCCGTTCGAGTTCGGTTCGTCGACCGTTCGACGAACCGAACTCGAACTGCATAGGACACAATGGCAGGCAATCACAAACACATAAAAACACCTAGAAAACACCCTCAAAGGTGTCCAAAAGGTGACAAACAACTCACAACACAACACAAACACATGGGAAAGTGACAAGGACAAATTCTCATGTGAAAACAAAACAGCGTTACGAGGAAAAAGAGGACGAGACACAGATATAGGCATGGCATGCCCTTCTAAAATCATGTAAAACACCGCAAGGTGACTCCAAGCGGAGTCTCCCTTTTTTCCAAAAATTGGGCCACACAGACACCCCTTCAGTGGCAGCACTTGTGCCCCAGTTGTACACTTCACAGCTAGATTTGCATCAAGCACATTCAAAAATACGCTATACTTAACCGTCCCCAGGATGACACCGGGGTAGGTAGCAAACTCTTTCCTGATCCCAGCTCTGTTCATCTTGGCTTCTTTTAAAAACAATGTAAGCAAGGGTTACTCCAAGCGGAGTCTCCCTTTTTTCCAAAAATTGTGCCCCACACACACCCACCCATTCAGTGGCAGCACTTGTGCCCTAGTTGTACACTTCACAGCTAGATTTGCATCAAGCACATTCAAAAATACGCCATTCTTAACCGTCCCCAGGATGACCCCGGGGTAGGTAGCAAAGTCTTTGCTGAACCATGACTTTTTCATCTTGGCTCCTTTTAAAAAACACAGCAAGCAAGGGTTACTCCAAGCGGAGTCTCCCTTTTTTCCAAAAATTGGGCCCCACACACACCCACCCCTTCAGTGGCAGCAGTTGTGCCCCAGTTGTACACTTCACAGCTAGATTTGCATCAAGCACATTCAAAAATACGCCATACTTAACCGTCCCCAGGATGACACCGGGGTAGGTAGCAAAGTCTTTCCTGATCCCAGCTCTGTTCATCTTGGCTTCTTTTAAAAACAATGTAAGCAAGGGTTACTCCAAGCGGAGTTTCCCTTTTTTCCAAAAATTGGGTCCCACACACACCCACCCCTTCAGTGGCAGCAGTTGTGCCCCAGTTGTACACTTCACAGCTAGATTTGCATCAAGCACATTCAAAAATACGCCATACTTAACCGTCCCCAGGATGACACCGGGGTAGGTAGCAAAGTCTTTGCTGATCCCAGCTCTGTTCATCTTGGCTTCTTTTAAAAGCAATGTAAGCAAGGGTTACTCCAAGCGGAGTCTCCCTTTTTTCCAATAATTGTGCCCCACACACACACACCCATTCAGTGGCAGCACTTGTGCCCTAGTTGTACACTTCACAGCTAAATTTGCATCAAGCACATTCCAAATCCACAAGCATTTACTCTCCCCAGGATGACACAGGGGTAGTAAATTCCTGGTGAATCCATGACTTGTTCATTTTGATGAACGTTAGTCTGTCCACATTGTCACTGGACAGACGCGTGCGCTTATCTGTCAGCACACACCCAGCAGCACACGTTCAGAGACAACGCTGGCAGCTGGACACGACAAAATCTCCAAGGCGTAACTGGAGAGCTCTGGCCATTTTTCTAGATTTGAAGCCCAAAATGAGCAAGGCTCCATTTGCAAAGTCATGGCATCGATGTTCATTTGGAGATACTCCTGTATCATCCTCTCCAGCCGTTGACTATGTGTCAGACTTGTTGTCTCTGGTGGCCTTGCAAAGGAGGGTCTAAAAAAATTATGAAAAGATTCCATAAAATTGCTGTTACCAGCACCAGATACAGTCCTACTGGTACGGGTAGACTGTTGAAGATGACGAGACCGTCCCATGTTTGTCAAGTTACAACTGGGAGATTCACTCCCTGCACCTGCACGGTTGTTTGGTGGAAAAGCCGAGCTAAGATCGAGTAACAGCTTCTGCTGATACTCCTGCATACGTGCGTCCCTTTCTATGGCTGGAATTATGTCACAAAATTTGGACTTGTACCGGGGATCTAATAGTGTGGCAATCCAGTAGTCATCATCACTTCTAATTTTGACAATACGAGGGTCATGTTGGAGGTAGTGCAACAAGAAGGAACTCATGTGTCTTGCGCAGCCATGCGGACCAAGTCCACGCTGTGTTTGTGGCATAGAGGTGCTACCCGTTCTTTCTTCCTCTGACATCTCCCCCCAACCTCTTTCAACTGAAATTTGACCAAGGTCTCCCTCATCCGCTGAGTCTTCCATGTCCATGGACAGTTCGTCCTCCATTTCTTCATGTTCTCCTGCACCTTCCTCAACATTTCGCCTGCTACTATGCGCCCTTGTTGATCCCTGTCCCCCATGGTCCCATGCCTGCCGCGTTGGTGATGATGAACGTCTGGACCTTGGAGATGTTATGTCTTGCGCATATGAATCCTCTTGTAGTTCCTCCCCTTCCTGTTGTCCCACCCCCTGACTCCGAATAGTGTTTAGCGTGTGCTCCAGCATGTAAATGACTGGAATTGTCATGCTGATAATGGCATTGTCAGCGCTAAACATATTCGTCGCCATGTCGAAACTGTGCAGAAGGTTGCATAGGTCCTTGATCTGAGACCACTCCATCAGGGTGATCTGCCCCACCTCAGCATCTCGTTGGCCCAGGCTATACGTCATGACGTATTGCACCAGGGCTCGGCGGTGCTGCCACAGTCGCTGTAACATGTGGAGAGTCGAATTCCAGCGTGTCGGCACATCGCATTTCAGGCGATGAACCGGCAGGCCGAAAGACTTCTGGAGCGATGCAAGTCGCTCAGCTGCGGCGCTTGAACGGCGGAAGTGAGCAGACAGTTTTCGTGCCCTGGTCAGAAGGCCATCTAGGCCGGGATAGTGTGTTTAAAAATTGCTGGACAACAAGGTTCAACACGTGAGCCATACAAGGTACGTGTGTCACCTTGCCCAGGCGAAGGGCCGCACCCAGGTTTGCAGCATTGTCGCACACGGCCTTACCAGGCTGCAGGTTGAGTGGAGACAACCATTTATTAAACTCGGACCGCAGAGCTGACCACAACTCCTCAGCTGTGTGACTCTTATTCCCAAGACATGTCAAGCTAAAGACCGCCTGATGACGTTGCGCTCTGCTGCCAGCATAGTAATGAGGGGTGCGTGATTCCTTCTGCGCAGTGAGAACGCTGGTGGCCTGACCAGGCAGGCTTGGGGCGGAGGTGGAGGACCCAGATGAGGTGGAGGAGGCAGAAGCAGTGGCGGAACTTGGACAGACAGAGGATTGACACACAAGTCGTGGGGACGGCAAGACTTGTGCAGCAGACCCTTCACCATCTATCACCATAGTTACCCAGTGCCCAGTCAGCGACATGTAACGTTCCTGTCCATGCTTACTGGTCCAAGTATCGGTGGTGAAATGCACCCGTTCACACACAGAGTTTCTCAAGGAAGCGGTGATGTTGTGTGCGACATGCTGGTGTAGCACGGGCACACCTTTCTTAGAGAATTAGTGGCGACTAGGCATCTGGTACTGGGGCACAGCGACAGACATAAGGTCTCTAAAATCCTGTGTGTCCACTAGGCGGAAAGGCAGCATTTCGGTAGCCAAGAGCTTACAGAGGGATAGAGTCAACCTCTTAGCTTTGTCATGGGTCGCAGGAAATGGCCTTTTATTTGACCACATCTGAGGGACAGAGATCTGGCTGCTGTGTGTAGACGGTGTTGAGTAGGGTGTCCCTGGAAAAATGCAGGTTTGTGAGGAAAGTGCAGGCGGAGACATGATGTTGCCTTCATCCAACGTTGGTGCTATCGATGTCTGAGAGAGCTGTACACACTCACTTGTTTCCCCTTCCAAACCAACTGACGACCTACCAAGCAAACTGCCTGCTGCGGTTACAGTGGTGGAAGTTGTGGGTGGAAAAACAGGTGTGACAGCTGTCCCCACAGTCCTAGAAGATGAAGAGCGCGCGGATGCACTGGAAGGGGCAGGCCGTGGATGGTTCGCTCCGCTAGGCCGCATTGCAGCACGGTGAGCTTCCCACCGGGACCTATGATATTTATTCATGTGACGATTCATGTAAGAAGTTGTCAAACTGCTGAGGTTTTGACCTCTACTAACAGAATCACGACAAATTTTACACATCACATAATTTGGGCGATCTTTTTCTATGTCAAAAAAGGACCAGGCTTGGCAAGGCTTAGAGGGCATGCGAACTGCTGAGCCCCCCCGACTAGTGCTCAGAGGCAGAGTGGTGGCTGATGATGCAGTTGTAGACGTGCTACCAGTGCTCCGTCTCTGTCCAGGAAGGCGCAAGGTAACTTCGTCGTCGGTTGCATCCTCCTCCACCGCCTCTGTTGACCTCCTCGAGTGCCTGACTGGGGGTTGACAGTAGGTGGGATCTAGAACTTCATCATCAATTGTTGTGTTTGCACTCCCCTCCCCCTCAGACCGAGCCTCTTCTTGCCCTGACCGAATATTTAAGTTGTCATCCCAATCGGGTATCTGCGTCTCATCGTCATCAGTATGTTCCTCATTGTCTATAACCACAGGTGTTACAGTTTGTGACAAAGGGTCAACATTATGCTCAGAAACTTGGTCCTCACGGCCTGAATCAGAGTCACAAAGGTTCTGGGCATCACTGCAGACCATTTCCTGGTCTATACTCACTGTAGCTTGGGAGCAGACCTCTGATTCCCAGGCTATAGTGTGACTGAACAGCTCTGCAGACTCAGCCATCTCAGTTCCACCATACTGTGCAGGGCTGATGGAGACTTCAGAGCTGGGAGAAAGCAAGTTTGATTGGGATGACAACTCAGAGGACTGGTGTTTTTTGGATGCGGTACTTGAAGTGGCTGAGAGGGCACTTGTTGGACCACTTGAGATCCATTCAAGCATTTTCCTTTTTTGGCCATCATCTACCTTTTGTTCCTGTTGTTCGTGTCCGTAAAAAAGGGAGCACATCGGATTGTCCACGGTAAGTAGTAGACATCTTACTTTTGCTGGTAGATGGTCTATCTTCAGCAGATGATAATGGAGCTTTGCCACCTTCCCCACGGACAAACCCTTTTTTTCCTTTTCCACCACGCCTCTTCCCCTTTCCACCAGCATTTGTCATTTTGCCACTCATGTTGATTGCGACAAGATTGTGCACTTAAAATGTGGTAGTAAAAATTGAGAGGTGGTAGAGATTGCAGCGGTGGTCTAGCTTTATTAACAGCAGAATAATAAAGAATAAATATCCCTGACAATGCAACTACGGCCCTTAAACTGGCAGCATAAATTGCTAGTATAATTGCTTAGTTATAATGAGTTGGAGTGTGTAATGCAGGCAGACGTGCTGCAAATATCTTTGCACTAGTGGGACTATACAGAAGTCCAATAGCCACGTTTAGGATGCCACTAGGTTCACTCAGTGTTTGCTAGTATAATGGCTTAGTTATAATGAGTTGGAGTGTGCAATGCAGGCAGACGTGCTGCAAATATCTTTGCACTAGTGGGACTATACAGAAGTCCAATAGCCACGTTTAGGATGCCACTAGGTTCACTCAGTGTTTGCTAGTATAATGGCTTAGTTATAATGAGTTTGAGTGTGCAATGCAGGTGTCAGGGCCGGGCGGTCGGGCAGACCCAGGAGGTGGATCCACTGGACCGAACTCTAAGATGGTGGTAGGGAGTCCGGTAGCTGAAGCACTGATGGGCAGCAGAACAGTCCGTGCAAGTGAAGGTAGCGAAGGAGTCCCTGGGACCACGGAGTCACAGATGGTAGTCCGGGTGACGTAGCTCAGGTTCGGAGGCCGAGATGATGTCAGGCGGGGTCCGGAACCTTGGGAGCGAGATGACAGGTCACCGCAGGGATCCGAGATGGTACGGACTGTCAGATGGCAGACGGACAGCGTGCGGGGCTCGGGATTCAGCAGGACTGGATGGCGAGGCGGGATCCGCTCTAGAAGAGAGATACGTAAGTATGGCAGGAAAACACAAGGAGACCTGACTCCTAGCTCAGAAAACACGAAGATCAGGCCCCGCCCCCTTGGACAAGAACCCCCTTTATACCCCGTACCTGTCTAACCTCATTTCCTGTCAATGGGCGCTGGCCCTTTAAGAAAGGGTCAGTGACCGCGCGCGCGCCCTAATGCGCGTGCGCGCGGCCCGGGTGCCAGAAGCCAGGGAAGGAGGCTGAGAGGAGGACGCAGGGGAGCCGAGCAGGGCCTGGGAGGCCGTCGGGCGCCGGGATCGGCGGCCAGGAAGCCCAGGAAGGACGGGCACAAGGGACTGGGACGCGGGGAGCGTGGCAGGTGAGCCGGGGAGCGGGGCAGGGGACCCGGGAAGGGGAGCCGAGGACCCGGGGAGCGTGACAGTACCCCCCCCCACGCCCCCCTCCCCGCAACCGAGACATGAAGGCACGGATCAGAGGAGTGCCCACATTCTCCCTGGGTTCCCAGGATCTATCCTCAGGACCATACCCCTCCCAGTCCACCAGGAAGAACTGCCGGCCACGAACAGTCTTCATGGCCACGATATCTCTTACCGCGTAGATGTCGTCCTCAGCAATAGGAGGAGGAGCCGGGCTGGCAGCAGCGGAGAAGGGACCAAGGAACACCGGCTTGAGGAGAGAGACGTGGAAGGAGTTGGGTATTCTCATCGTGGCCGGAAGCTTCAGTTTGTAGGAGACCTCATTGATCTTGCTGAGGACCTTAAACGGCCCGATGTAGCGAGGACCCAGCTTGTAGGAAGGAATCTTCAGTCGGATGTACTGGGAAGCAAGCCAGACCAGGTCACCAGGAGAGAAACACGGAGGGTCTAGACGCCTTTTGTCAGCGTGTTTCTTCATCCGCTGGGAAGCGCGCCCAAGGGACGCCTTGACAGAGTCCCAAATGGTAGCGAAGTCACGGGCTACAGTATCAGCAGCAGGGACATCCGAAGAAGGGGATATAGGCAACGGGACGGAAGGCTGTAGTCCGTAAACGACATGGAAGGGAGATTTGGAGGACGACTCACTGACGTGGTGGTTATGGGAGAACTCAGCCCAAGGCAGAAGCGTGGACCAGTCGTCGTGATGGACGTTGACATAGTGACGTAAGAAGGATGTCAAGATTTGATTGACCCTCTCCACTTGGCCATTAGACTGAGGATGGTAAGCGGAAGAAAAGTCCAGAGTCACTCCCAGATGTTTGCAGAGAGCCCTCCAGAAGCGGGAGGTGAACTGAGTTCCTCTGTCGGACACGATGTGGGAAGGAAAGCCATGTAAGCGAAAGATGTGTTGTATATAGGCTTCCGCGAGTTCCTGAGCAGAGGGCAGTCCGGGCATAGGGACGAAGTGAGCCATTTTGGAGAACCGATCCACCACGACCCATATGACTGTGTGTCCGGAGGATACTGGCAAGTCCGTAATAAAGTCCATCGCGAGTATTAAACGCGGTCTTCCATTCGTCCCCAGAGCGGATACGAACTAGGTTGTAGGCACCCCGAAGATCCAGTTTGGTGAACACACGGGCTCCTCTGAGCCGATCGAACAGTTCGGGGATGAGCGGTAGGGGGTACTTGTTTTTTATAGTAATCTGATTCAAGCCCCGGTAGTCAATGCATGGGCGAAGGTCACCCTCTTTCTTCTTAACGAAGAAGAAGCCTGCTCCCGCAGGAGAGGAGGATCTCCGGATGAATCCCTTTGCCAGGCTTTCCATGATGTAGGTGGACATGGCCCTGGTTTCGGCTGGAGACAACGGATATATCCGTCCTCGAGGTGGTGTTGTTCCTGGGAGCAGGTCGATGGCGCAATCGTAGGGACGGTGTGGCGGAAGTACCTCAGACTCCTTCTTGTCAAAAACGTCCGTGAAGGACCAATAGGCCGAGGGCAGACCCGGTAGGTTCTCAGGAACCGGAGGTCGTCGGACTGGTTGTATAGACTTTAGACATCTCTCATGACAGGCAGAGCCCCAACGGGTGATTTCGCCAGTACCCCAGTTGACTGAGGGTTCGTGTGTTCGCAACCAAGGAAGTCCCAGCAGGACTTGGTGGGACATGTGTGGAAGGACGTAGAGAGCGATGTTCTCGGTGTGCAGAGCACCGATACGCAGTTCCACCGGCTTCGTGATCCAGGAGATGGTATCAGAGAGGGGTCTCCCATCCACCGAGGCAATCAGTAGGGGCTTCTCGAGTAGAGTAACAGGCAGCTGGTATTTGTCCACCGTGGCCTGCTGGATAAAATTGCCTGCTGCTCCGGAGTCGAGGTATGCCTCAGCCGTGAAGCGCGTCTCTCCTGTTGATACTTGTACCGTCCACATCACTGGGTCGGAGAGAGTCCCAGCACCTAGGGTGGCCTCTCCTACCAACCCTAGGCTTTGGAGTTTCCCGGCCTTTCCGGACAGGAGCGTAGGAGATGTGTGTCCCCTCCGCAGTAAAAGCAGAGGCCCTTGGCGAGCCGCTCTGCTCGACGTTGGTCAGACTGTCGTACTCGATCAACCTGCATGGGTTCGTGGACAGGAATCCCAGCTGTAGATGACTGTGGCACAGAGGACTTCTGTGGCGGAGAGGAGTGCCGTACCGCACGTCGCTCACGAACCAGCTTTTTGGAGCGCTCCTGAAAACGAATGTCCACTCGCGTGGCTAGGGCAATCAGGGCATCTAGGGTGGAGGGCATGTCACGACCCGCCAACTCATCTTTGATGCGACTTGACAGTCCTTCCCAGAAGGCGGCTGTCAGGGCCTCATTATTCCACCCGAGTTCAGAAGCCAAAGTGCGGAAACGGATGGCGTATTGGCCCACCGTCAGTGTTCCTTGACGTAGGCGGAGAAGTGATGAAGCAGACGCAGAGGCGCGTCCCGGCTCGTCAAAGGTACTGCGAAAGGCCTGCAGGAACTCTTGAAGATCCTTGGTCATGGGGTCCTCCTTCTCCCACAAGGGGTTCATCCACGCCAGTGCCTCGCCCTCCAGGTGAGACATTATAAAGGCGACCTTGGCTTGGTCGGAGGCGAACAGATGGGGCAGCTGCGTGAAGTGAAGGGAGCATTGGTTTATGAAGCCCCTGCAGGTCTTGGGATCTCCAGCATAACGAGGAGGTGACGCCAAACGGAGTCGGGAAGCATCCGACGCGGCTGCCACTGGTGCGGGAGCCGTGGATTGCCTAGTGGGAGACCTGGGTGCTGCAGGCGTCATTGATGCTTGTAATGTGTACAGGCGAGTGTCCACGGAGGTCATAAATTGCAGCATGCGGGTCTGGACTTCACGCTGGCGTTGGAGTTCCTCTTGCAGGGCCAATAGTGCTGCAGCGGGATCCATGGCCTGATCTTACTGTCAGGGCCGGGCGGTCGGGCAGACCCAGGAGGTGGATCCACTGGACCGAACTCTAAGATGGTGGTAGGGAGTCCGGTAGCTGAAGCACTGATGGGCAGCAGAACAGTCCGTGCAAGTGAAGGTAGCGAAGGAGTCCCTGGGACCACGGAGTCACAGATGGTAGTCCGGGTGACGTAGCTCAGGTTCGGAGGCCGAGATGATGTCAGGCGGGGTCCGGAACCTTGGGAGCGAGATGACAGGTCACCGCAGGGATCCGAGATGGTACGGACTGTCAGATGGCAGACGGACAGCGTGCGGGGCTCGGGATTCAGCAGGACTGGATGGCGAGGCGGGATCCGCTCTAGAAGAGAGATACGTAAGTATGGCAGGAAAACACAAGGAGACCTGACTCCTAGCTCAGAAAACACGAAGATCAGGCCCCGCCCCCTTGGACAAGAACCCCCTTTATACCCCGTACCTGTCTAACCTCATTTCCTGTCAATGGGCGCTGGCCCTTTAAGAAAGGGTCAGTGACCGCGCGCGCGCCCTAATGCGCGTGCGCGCGGCCCGGGTGCCAGAAGCCAGGGAAGGAGGCTGAGAGGAGGACGCAGGGGAGCCGAGCAGGGCCTGGGAGGCCGTCGGGCGCCGGGATCGGCGGCCAGGAAGCCCAGGAAGGACGGGCACAAGGGACTGGGACGCGGGGAGCGTGGCAGGTGAGCCGGGGAGCGGGGCAGGGGACCCGGGAAGGGGAGCCGAGGACCCGGGGAGCGTGACAGCAGGCAGACGTGCTGCAAATATCTTTGCACTACTGGGACTATACAGAAGTCCAATAGCCACGTTTAGGATGCCACTATGTTCACTCAGTGTTTGCTAGTATAATGGCTTAGTTATAATGAGTTGGAGTGTGCAATGCAGGCAGACGTGCTGCAAATATCTTTGCACTACTGGGACTATACAGAAGTCCAATAGCCACGTTTAGGATGCCACTAGGTTCACTCAGTGTTTGCTAGTATAATGGCTTAGTTATAATGAGTTTGAGTGTGCAATGCAGGCAGAGGTGCTGCAAATATCTGTGCACTAGTGGGACTATACAGAAGTCCAATAGCCACGTTTAGGATGCCACTAGGTTCACTCAGTGTTTGCTAGTATAATGGCTTAGTAACAATGAGTTTGAGTGTGCAATGCAGGCAGACGTGCTGCAAATATCTGTGCACTAGTGGGACTATACAGAAGTCCAATAGCCACGTTTAGGATGCCACTAGGTTCACTCAGTGTTTGCTAGTATAATGGCTTAGTTATAATGAGTTTGAGTGTGCAATGCAGGCAGACGTGCTGCAAATATCTTTGCACTACTGGGACTATACAGAAGTCCAATAGCCACGTTTAGGATGCCACTAAGTTCACTCAGTGTTTGCTAGTATAATGGCTTAGTAACAATGAGTTGGAGTGTGCAAAGGGCAGAAGGGTACAGTGGCAGGGTTGTGGGTCTCTGGGTAGAGGAAAGGAAGCCTGCCTTTCTATCCCTCCTAATGGGGAAATGCAGCGAGGAAATCCCTGACCTTAGCTACACAAACGCTGTCATCTTGTGTAGCTGTTAAACTCTGTTTTCAGGACCTGTCACCTATGGCTCTGACCCTGCCGGTATGAGCCCTTAAAAGGACTGATAGAAAGTGCTATCCCTAAGCTGTCCAGTGCTGTGTATGGAGCGTAATACAGCTGTATCGGCGATAGGAGCTGCGCCAGTGATGTCTGACACCAAGGACGCAGAAGAGATAATGGCGTCCGGACGGGCAGATACTCGTTTTTATAATGCAGGGACATGTGACATGGACATCCTATCACACATGCCGTTGCTTCTCTGGCTAAAAGTCCACTTAGCTGTGTGTGTGTCTGGGATTGGCTGACATACTGGCCCTCCCCACTACATGCGCGCGCTTAGGGAAGGAAGACAGGGAAAAATAAAAAAAATGGCGATCGCCATTATACATACAGCAGTGATCTGAATGCGCTGTTCCCGCACACTATACACTGAAATGTCATAATAGTGTGAGTCACAGAGTGACTTACACTATTACAGCGGAAAGCCAGCTAGGAATTAGCTGTTTTTTTTGCTGCTAGAACCGTTCTCGAACGTATCTAGAAATATCGAGCTTTTGCAAAAAAGCTCGAGTTCTAGTTCGATCTAGAACAGCCCCCAAAATCACTCGAGCCGCGAACTGGAGAACCACGAACCACGAACCGCGCTCAACTCTAATCTTAAGGTGGGCAAAGCTGACATCTTTTTCTGAGAATATAATACAAACTTTGCAATCAGATTGTCCATATGACACCTTCCAACCTGGACTCAAATGAATGCTTCTCATACTACGTTTTGGGAGCAAACTGCTTGCCAAAAGTAAAAATGTCTGAGAACACATGACTTAAGACACAAGATTTCTAAAGCTGGTGTCACACACAGCGACAACGACAACGACGTCGCTGCTACGTCACCATTTTCTGTGACGTTGCAGCGACGTCCCGTCGCTGTGTGTGACATCCAGCAACGACCTGGCCCCTGCTGTGAGGTCGCCGGTCGTTGCTGAATGTCCAGCTTCATTTTTTCGTCGTCACTCTCCCGCTGTGACACACACATCGCTGTGTGTGACAGCGAGAGAGCGCCGAAATGAAGCGAGCAGGAGCCGGCACTGGCAGCTGCGGTAAGCTGTAACCAGCGTAAACATCGGGTAACCAAGGGAAGTCCTTTCCCTGGTTACCCGATGTTTACGCTGGTTACCAGCCTCCGCTCTTGCTGCCAGCGCCGGCTCCTGCACTGTGACATGTGGCTGCAGTATGCATCGGGTAATTAACCCGATGTATACTGTAGCAAAGAGAGCAAGGAGCCAGCGCTAAGCAGTGCACGCGGCTCCCTGCTCTCTGCACTGTGACATGTAGCTGCAGCACACATCGGGTTAATTAACCCGATGTGTACTGTACCTAGGAGAGCAAGGAGCCAGCGCTAAGCGCGGCTCCCTGCTCTCTGAACATGTAACACAGCGACGTTATGATCGCTGCTTCTGCTGTGTTTGACAGCTAAGCAGCGATCATAACAGCGACTTACAAGGTCGCTGTTACGTCACCGAAAATGGTGACGTAACAGCGACGTCGTTGTCGCTGTCGTTTAGTGTGAACCCAGCTTTAGTCGGAGAGAGACATAAGTAAACAAATATATCACATTCATCTCCTGAAAATTGAAGAAGTATGTTTATTTCTTCTATTTGTTTCCCTTAGTAGGTCACAATAATTTTCTCGAAAGCCTGCCCAGAGTAGGACTACCAGATAATTATTACTAACAGCAAATAATGCTCAAAGTTATATCCTAATCTCTGTAAGTACTTCTTGACTAATTTGCACTGTTTAGTGAAATTTAATGCACCCCTTGAAATAAGAATTTTACTTTAAAACATGACAATTCACTTAGGCCTTGATTCATCAATTGGGGTTTATGTGAAGTCACTTTTCTTTGTGTTTGTCTTGGGTATTCACTGATGTTTATTGCATCAAATTCATCAAAATTGTTAATGAATTTGCTGTAAAGTCAGTAAAAGGGCTTTTTTCCAGTCATTAGCCATTTTTGCGATTTAGTGGGCCAAAGTAAAAAGTATTTTAAAAAAATGTCTCATTAAGATGGAAAAACTACAGCAGGGGGCAACCAGAGCATAGATGTGCCAAATATGCAACTTTTTAAAAACCTACAATTGATGAATCTAAAGCCTGCTTTACACGTTGCAATTTCGCATACGATATCGTATGCGATTTGCAACGCCCCCATCGTATGTGCAATGTGTGTTCAATTTGACGAACGTGACGCACAAACGATTAACCCCCGTCACACATACTTACCTTCCATACGACCTCGATGTGGGCGGCGAACGTCCACTTCCTGGAGTGGGAAGGACGTTCGGCGTCACTGCGACGTCACGCGGCAGCTGGCCAATAGAAGTGGAGGGGCGGAGCTGAGTGGGACGTAAACATACCGCCCACCTCCTTCCTTCCGCATTGTGGGCCGGGAGCCGCAGGACACAGGTAAGATCTCTTCATCGTTTCCGGGGTGTCACACACTGCGATGTGTGCTACCCCGGGTACGATGAACAATCTAACGTTCAATTCTAGAGAAAGGTACGATGTGTATGTGATGAACGTTTTAACGTTCAATCGCAATCTCACGTACCTGTCACACACTGCAATGTACCTTACAATGCCGTATGTGCGTCACTTACGACGTGACCCCGCCGATACATTGTAAGATACATTGCAGCGTGTAAAGCAGGCTTAACGAAAACATATGGGATTATTATCTCCGCCAACAAAGGAGAAAACAAAAACAAAAAATACAAAACAGGCGAGCATATAGAATAATGAGTTGTCTGCAAACAAAAAAGAGGCAAAACACACAAAACTAGACAAAAGCAGGCATAAAGGCAATGATGAATTGAGGCTTTAATTTCTAAAACTCATTGATGAAAGTGTCCCACATCACCTTGACGTTACAGATTAGCTGATATGGGAGCACCAAACACAAAAGTGATTTTGGTTGACATTGTATAAATGGATATATTGCTGCTGTACATAATGTACCTTTGCCACACAGACCTCACTACTGTTTTTACAAACACCAAAGCTAAATTAACAGATACCTTTTGAAATAAACCTTCACTTATAGAGAAAAACAATGAAACTGCTGGAGTGTAGGGATGAACGAACCCGAACAATAAAGTTCAGATGCTGTTAGATGCTGAATAAAGCTTGTTGAAAGACTGCAGCACAACCAATCAACAAACTGTCAGCACGGGTTCGGGACCTATATTTGACCCGAACTTGACCCCGAACCCCATATACGTCAATTGCGACCCAAACTGTGGTGCTGTAAACTGGCTGTAAAATGGTCATGTGACGCCCTGGACTATTCAGGTCGTTACAGGGTTCTGCACAATCTGCCCTTCCCATGCAGGACTCAAACCCCCATGGTTCTGGGAACCTAACCTGCAGTACTGCCTCCATCAGCATTCACAAATCCTAGATACATCTTGCACCACACCTGTCAGGCACACCAGTGGGTTGCTTAAGCAGGAATAGGACCGCCCACCTAGGGGTCAGACAGGGAGGTTGGAGGTGTCAAGCGAGTCGAGTTGTAGCCCTCGAGCTGTGAGGAGCTCTGAGGAAGCTGGGAGTTGGAGTTCCCAGGGGAGAAGTAAACTAGGTCACAGATGGTGGTCTGGACCTAGAGGAGTCGGACTCCCGGTCACAGGGGATTGAGGCTAGGTGCCTGGAACCCGTCAAAGGGGACGGTCAGCAGCCTGGTCTTATCACCGGCCTGGGACTGAAGGCACGTTGGGGTACACGGACCCTAGGTCGGGGAGAAGCTTCAGGCGACCCGGCAATTAACCTGCGGAGGACGGGACCTTCATGGTGTAATACTACTGTATGTTCTGAGGATTTCGATAGCGTAGGGCAATGACAACAGAGACGAGTTCTTGGTACAAGATGTTATATAATATGTACACACGGTAGATACACAACGGGAATAAACACAGTAAAACAAACACACAAAACACTTTTACGCAACGGAGCGAAGGGGATTCCCGGGGCCACGCACCGGACTCCCCCAGGGAGACCACCAGAGCGAACCCCTGGACAGGGACTGTCCGGCAATCAACCCCGGAAGGCCTAAATGCGCAGCAGCCGGTACACAAGGGGCAAGTGGTATAGTCCAGGAGTGTCCGTACGGGATGATTGTCCAGAGTGGTTACGAACCGGGCAGAGTGCTGATCAAGACGGCAGACGGAGTCCGGGCACAGCTTGACGAAAACCGGGTATGGTCCAGAGTCGGTCGGTAGATTTTCAGGAGAATCCAAGGCAATCAGGAAGTAGAAACAGCAAAGCAGGAGCACACAGCAAGCAGTATACTCAGGCACTGGACTGGGCTGAGAGGCGGCCTTTTAAGCAGCTGGACAGGAAGTAGGGCAACAGAACCTTAAACTCCATGTTAACTGAGGGCAAGCTCATTCAAAAGAGAACTGGAAAACCTGGAAACCTGACATGACCCCCCCCCCCAGAGACGGCCTCAGGACAGATCAGGGCCCGGCTTGTCCGGGAACCGTCGATGAAACTGAGCGATCTTCCGGGGTGCCCGAATGTTACCCACCGGTTCCCAGGAATCGTCCTCGGGGGCGTACCCCTGCCAACGTACCAGATATTGAAGCCGACGACGATGGAGCCGGGAGTCAATAATGTCCTCAACCACGAACTGCTCCTCGCCGTCGACCATCACAGGCGGAGGAGGAGGCACAACACGACCACGAAACGTATTAGGGGAGACAGGTTTGAGGAGAGACACATGAAAGACCGGGTGTACCTTTAGATGGTGCGGCAACCGTAGCCGACAGGCCACAGAGCTCACGATCCCGGTGATCTTAAACGGACCGATGAATTTTTGTCCCAGCTTCTGCGAAGGAACACCCAATCTCAGGTTTTTGGTGGATAACCATACAGAGTCCCCTACCTTATACATGGGTGCCGGTTTCCGGTGAGTGTCTGCCGACCTCTTGTAACGCTCCTGGGCCGTAGCCACAGTGTCCTTTAGAACCTCCAGATTCTGTCGAAGCTCTGTCAATCTGTCCTCCACCGCCGGCACCGAAACCGCAACCGGAGACCTAGGCAAAACATTCGGATGATAACCCAAGTTAGCAAAAAAGGGCGTTACCTTAGTGGAGCTGCTCTGAGTGTTGTTATAGGAGAACTCCGCCAACGGAAGCATCTTCAACCAATCGTCTTGGAGATGGCTGACATAACATCGAAGGTATTGTTCCAGGGTTTGATTCGTCCGTTCGGTTTGCCCATTTGTCTGAGGATGGTATGCAGAAGACAAACAGACATCAATCTGGAGTGCCGTACAAAAGCCCTTCCAGAACCTAGACGTGAACTGCACGCCCCGGTCAGAGATGATCTCGTCTGGTACCCCATGCAATCGGAATACGTTCTGGATAACCAAATCCACTGTCTCTGCGGCTGAGGGAAGACCGGTACACGGAATGAAGTGAGCAGCTTTAGTCAATCGATCCACCACCACTAAGATGGTATTGTGCCCGCCTGAGACTGGCAACTCCACAATAAAATCCATGGAGATAGACCCCCAAGGGCGAGATGGCACGGGTAACGGTTGGAGGAGTCCCGTAGGAGCCACACGAGGGACCTTGCACCGGGCACAAACCACGCATGAGTGGACATAGTCCTTCACATCCTTTAGACAGGTAGGCCACCAGAAAAAACGGCTCAGAAATTCCTGCGTCTTCTGTACCCCCCTATGACCAGCCAACACGGAGTCATGGACCAACTTGAGAACCCGAAGTCTTACGGCCTCCGGGACATAAATGCGTCGCTCTCTCAACCACACACCATTCCGAAGAACAAGAGTTACATCATTCGGGGGGGCAGCAAGAAATACGTCACCATCATACGCCAGCTTGATGTCCTTCCACAAGTCCTGGTCCTGGATTACTCCAACGAAATTGGCATCCGATAACACGGTCTGAGACGGGGTTCCAGGCACGGAGTCCACGGCGTGGATTCGGGACAAGGCATCGGCTTTCCCATTACGTGAACCTGGACGGTATGTAACGACAAAATTGAATTGGTTAAGAAATAGGCTCCAACGGGCTTGCCGTGGAGACAGGCACCTGGCAGACTTAAGGAATTCCAGATTACGATGATCTGTGAGTACTATCACTTGCTGCGCGGCTCCCTGTAAGTGGTGTCTCCATTCCTTGAAAGCGGAAATAATCGCCAATAATTCCTTGTCCGCAATGTCATAGTTCCTTTCTGCAGGGGACAACCGTCGGGAAAAGAAAGCACACGGATGTAAGAGACTCTTGTCCCCAGTCCTTTGAGAAAGGATGGCCCCTAATGCGTAGTCGGAAGCGTCGACTTCCACGATAAAGGGAAGTGCGGGATTCGGATGTACCAATATAGGCGCTGAGGTAAAACAAACCTTGAGACGATGGAAGGCTTCCTGGGCCTGGGCGGACCACACAAACTTCTGTCCTTTCTTGGTTAACAGAGTGATGGGACGAACGATCTCTGAAAAATTACGGATAAAACGTCGGTAAAAGTTGGCAAAACCGACAAAGCGTTGTACCTCTTTGACGTTACCCGGTTCCGGCCAGTCCAGAATTGCTTGTATCTTGCCAGACTCCATGTTCAGTCCCTGAGGAGAGATGACATACCCTAAGAATTGTATCTGTGAGCAATGGAATTCGCATTTCTCCAGTTTAATGTACAGGTGATTTTCCCTCAGCCGGGTAAGTACGGTCTTGACGTGCTCCTGGTGTTCCTGTAGGGAATCAGAAAAGATTAGGATATCGTCCAGATAAATCACCATGAATTGGTCCATGATATCCCTAAAAATATCGTTAACTAGATGTTGGAAAGCCGCGGGAGCGTTACAAAGTCCAAAAGGCATCACTAGGTACTCAAAATGTCCATACCGACATCGGAACGCGGTCTTCCACTCGTCTCCGGGACGTATGCGAAGTAGATTATATGCCCCACGGAGATCCAATTTGGTGAATATTTTTGCCTGTTGGACCCTCTCCAATAGCTCAGGAATCAACGGTAACGGATACCGGTTCCGGATGGTTATTTTATTCAGTTCCCGGTAGTCAATACAGGGTCTCAGAGTCCCCTCTTTCTTTTTCACGAAAAAGATGGGTGCCCCTGCTGGTGAGGTAGACGGGCGAATAAATCCCTTGGCTAGGCTCTCATCAATGTATTCTTTTAGTGCTTCTAGCTCAGGTGCCGCCAACGGGTAGACATGGCCAAACGGAATCTCCGCCCCTGGGAGTAAGTCTATGGGGCAATCATACGGTCTATGCGGGGGAAGCCGATCGGCTTTTCTTTTGTCGCATATGTCAGCAAAGTCATCATAAACCGGGGGTAGAACAGGTACCTGTACAGTGCCCTCCGCATTCGGTGTTACTGGAACCGGAACAGTTGGACTAATGGTCGGACCACTCTGCGGTGGGAAGGATATTTCCTTAGTTTCCCAATCGATGACCGGATTCGTAGACCGTAGCCACGGAATACCTAAAATAATCGGAAAATGAGGAGAGGAAATTATCATGAAAACAAGGGTCTCCTGCTGACCTGGCTTCATCACGCATTCTAGTGGTACTGTTTCCCGATCCACTGGTCCAGAGCTTAACGGAGATCCGTCTACCGTCTCCATGGTAACCGGTGAGGATCTTTGCTGAGTCCGGATACCGTGTTTCCTGGCAAAAGAGGAGTCCATGAAATTTCCCCCTGCCCCAGAATCTATCATTGCAGAGGTAGGTATTAGATGCCCCTCCCACCGGATCTGAATGGGGAGCGAGCAATGGGTATATTTCCCTTCTGAGTCCTTCGGTGAGGTTGACATTACAGTCAAGGGAAATACCGCATCCAAGTGCCCACTTGCCTCAGAGATATCGGACTCTGCGTCCGTGTTGTCACACTCTGCCATGGCTGCCAATACCTTATTTGGGCGATTCGGACGTTTCGGGCAGTCGATCAAGAAATGATCCGATTGACCGCAATAGAAACACAAACGCTCACGGAGCCGGTGTTCGCGACGTTCGTTGGTCTCTCGCTTTTGCAGAGAGTCCACTTGCATAGGAACGTCCTCGGCCTCCCGTGGTGTCCTGAGAGCGGGTTCTCTAGAAGGAAACGCAAAGTTGTTTACACGGTTTACAGCTGCCCATTTTTCCTGTCTACGCTCCGTCAAGCGGGTATCAATACGCACACAGTGCTGGAGAAACAGTTCAAAATCCCCTGGAGATTCGGAACGAGCTAACTCGTCCTTGATGGTACCGGACAAACCTTTTCTGAAAACAGACAATAATGCATTGTTTCCCCAATCGGTGTCTACCACTAACCTCTGGAACTCAGTGGCGTATTCAACGACAGAACGCTTTCCCTGACGTAAGGAAAGGAGAGCCGATTCAGCGGTAGCACGGCGATTCGGATCATCAAACATTTGCGCCATTGCGTTCAGAAAGTCATCCAGGTGATTTAAACGGATGTCCCGATTCTCTATCATAGGATTAGCCCAAGCCAGTGCTCGTGAGGTTAATAACATGATTATACATAACACTTTGGACCGGTCAGAACGGTAATAATCAGCATGTACATCAAAAAACAGTATACATTGGTTCACAAATCCACAAAACTGACTACGATCACCATTGAAACGGAATGGGGGTAACCTAGGCATACCGGCAGCTGATACGGACGTAGTGGGGACGGCTTCCTGAGCCTCCACTCTGACTTGCAAATCCTGAATAGCCGGACCCAGTACCTGGTGATCATGGCCCAGCTGTGCCTCCACATCTCTGAGTTTAGTTTGCACCGCCTCCATCTCCTGCTGCAAGGAGTTGATCATGGAAAAGAGCTGATCTACTCGTGTCTCAGTCATTGCCCCAGCGAAATCCTCTTATGGCCTGAGTATAATGTAATACTACTGTATGTTCTGAGGATTTCGATAGCGTAGGGCAATGACAACAGAGACGAGTTCTTGGTACAAGATGTTATATAATATGTACACACGGTAGATACACAACGGGAATAAACACAGTAAAACAAACACACAAAACACTTTTACGCAACGGAGTGAAGGGGATTCCCGGGGCCACGCACCGGACTCCCCCAGGGAGACCACCAGAGCGAACCCCTGGACAGGGACTGTCCGGCAATCAACCCCGGAAGGCCTAAATGCGCAGCAGCCGGTACACAAGGGGCAAGTGGTATAGTCCAGGAGTGTCCGTACGGGATGATTGTCCAGAGTGGTTACGAACCGGGCAGAGTGCTGATCAAGACGGCAGACGGAGTCCGGGCACAGCTTGACGAAAACCGGGTATGGTCCAGAGTCGGTCGGTAGATTTTCAGGAGAATCCAAGGCAATCAGGAAGTAGAAACAGCAAAGCAGGAGCACACAGCAAGCAGTATACTCAGGCACTGGACTGGGCTGAGAGGCGGCCTTTTAAGCAGCTGGACAGGAAGTAGGGCAACAGAACCTTAAACTCCATGTTAACTGAGGGCAAGCTCATTCAAAAGAGAACTGGAAAACCTGGAAACCTGACACATGGACTGTTTCCACCAAGCTCAGAGATCGGGGCACTAGCACAACGAGGGGGATAGGGCTTTCCAAACAAGCGGCCCACTGAAATCCCATGCGTGAGCTCCTGAGAACAGGCTCCTTCACTTAGCCACAGTGGGGACCGGGGCCCGGAAAGCTCCAAGCTACCGGGCCACCGTGGACAATCTAAACTTTTGTGCCAGGAGGCAGATTACGGACCACCAGGCAGTGCTGCAGGGGACGTGACCCAGACGAGCTCCCCTGAAGAGGCAACGGCAGCCAGAGACTTGGTTTACCCTGTTGTCAGTGTCTGCTTCATTGCTGAGTGAGTACCCGACTGACCCCTGCACTGCAACCCTACATCCCCATCCAGAGTCCCGGGGCCCACACCTACCCATGGAGGGTAACGTCATCTTGCTTCTCCACTCCATCACCCCGGGTACTCCCAACGGTAGCGGCGGTACTCCCAATTAACATACACCACGGGTGGCCTCACAAACTGTACCAATCCCCTGTAAATACCCCCTTTTCCATGTGAGTGTGGCCCCTAGCCCCCGGGTCCGGAGACCCTCGAGCCACGAGTAATCATCACCCCCGGATCTGAGCGGTTCGATCCGCTGCAGGGGCGGCACAGTCATAGTAAGGGATATGGGGCTACAAAATAAAACAAAATGGGGTCAATTGCTCTGCAAACACATGTGGATGAGGAATAAATAAAAAAATGATGTTGGATCCCCTCTATTTTTTTATAACCAGCCAAGGTAAAGGAGACAGCTGCGGACTGGTATTATCAGGATGAGAAGGTCCATGGTTATTTGACCTTTCCCAGCCTAAAATAGCAGCCCTCAGCCATGCCCAGAAATGGTGCATCCGTTAGATTCGTCTATTCTGGCACTTTTCACAGTTCTTTCCGATTGCCTTGGTGTGGTGGCAGTCTGAGTAATATTTTTAGGGTTCATGTCAGCTGTGAATTGACAGCTGACATCAAGCCCAGAGGTTAGTAATGGATAAGCGTCTATCAGACACCCTCATTACTAACCAGTTAAAAACCACACACAAACTGGAAAAAAATAGTTAATTTAATACAGACTTCCCCACACTCCCTTGTTCACCAATTCAATAATTCAAAAAAATCCTTGAAGTTCTGGCATAATCCATAGGTGTAATGTCCCACAAAGTCAATCAAATCCTATAGAGCCTTGTTCTGAAACCATTCTAAGAACAAGGTTCCATACGTCACTCCCAGACAGCGGCAGGTATGGAATTTTTCACACTTGTGAGAAACTCCGTGTCTGCCGCTGACTGGCAATGATCTATGGAGGCTCGTTTTCAGAATGATGCTCCATAGGATTCAATGGACGTTTTTGTCTGACATTACACCATTTGATTACGCCGGAACTTCAAGGATTTTTTTAAATTAATAAATTGGTGAATGAGGGAGTCTGTGGGGAGTCTTGGAGTCTTTATGCAACATTGGATTACATCAGAACTTTGAGGATTTTTTTTAAAATTAATACATTGGTGAATGAGGGAGTGTGGAGGAGTGTTTATACAAATAAACAATTTTTTTCCAATGTGTGTGTGTTTTTAACTGTACTACTGGAATAATAATGTGGGTGCCTGATAGATGCCTATCTATCACTAACCCAACGCTTGATGCCAGCTGTCAATTCACAGCTGACATCAACTACAAAAATTATTACCCAATTGCCACTGCACTAGGGCAATCGGGAATACTTGGGCAAAGTGCCAAAATTCTTGCATCTAATGAATGCGCCACTTCTAGGGTGGCTACGGGCTGCTAATTTTAGACTGGGAAGGGCCAAATAACTACGGACCTTGCCAACCTGATAATACCAACCCCTAGCAGTTGGCTTTAACTTGGCTGATTATCAAAAATAGGGGCCCCACACCATTTTTTTTATTTATTCCCTATCCACATTTGTTTGAAGGGCAATTTTCCTGCACTTACCCCTATTTTGTTTCCTTTTGTAACCCTCTAGCCCAAAGGTCTCAAACACATGGCCCGTGGGCCGCATGCAGCCCCTGAGACTGCTTCTTGCGGTCTCCAGACACCTAGACTACGTGATGATTGCGGCCCGGTACATAGACAGGGCTGCCGCCGTCAGCACTTTTTTCCGGTGAGTATAATCTGTGCACCACACAGAGCAGCACATCTCTACACAGCTTTACTAATGGCAGCTGCCACCGGTCAATCAGAGGCCAGCAGCTAATGTGGGTGTATTCTGATTGGCCGGTGCGGCTGCCATAAGTAAAGATGTGAGAAGAGCAGCAGTGCCGCAAATTGTTTCCCAGTAGGAACACGCTGATGGCGTCGACCCCGTGTCTGTACTGGGCTGCAATTGTCACGGGCTCTAGGTGCCTGCAGCTTCAAGAAGCAGGTAAGGAATACAACAAGGGAACAAAGGAAAGGTGAAGGGGGCAATATGGGCACATTACTACTAGGGAGCAATATGGCCACATTACTACTAGAGCATAATATGGGCACATTACTACCAAGGAACAATATAGGCACATTACCACAGGGGAGGGGACAATATAGGTACCTTACTACCTGGGGACAATATGGGCACATTACCACAGGGGATAATATGGGCACATTACTACCAGGGGACAATATTATCACATTACCACAGGGGAAAATATGGGCATATTACTACAAAGGGGCTATATGGGCACATTACTACAAGGGAACAATATGGGCACATTACTACAAGGGAACAATATGGGCACATTACTACAGGCGACAATATGGGCACATTACTACAAGGGAACAATATTGGCACATAACTACAGGCGACAATATGGACACATTACTACAAGGGAACAATATTGGCACATTACTACAGGCGACAATATGGGCACATTACTACAAGGAGGCAATATGGGCACATTACTAGAAGGAGTAAATATGGACACATTACCACAGGGGACAATTTGGGCACATTACTACAGGATGGGGACATTGCTAAAAGATGAGGACCAGGATGGAAATAGAACTACAAAATGTTGGCCAAAATTACTATATGGTGGTAATTGTAAAATGATATTACTTACAAGAAGAGGATAAAATTTTAAAAAAAATCACAATAAAGAATGATTTTTTTCCCATAAAAGTATTTTTAATATATAAACTAAAATAAAAAAGTGCACATTTATTATAATAAACAGGCAAAAAATGTTCAAAAAATGTGATCCAAAGGTGTATAGAAAAATATGTGATCACTAAATATGTCACTGGGTTCAGTAATGAATGCGGCCCCCAAATATTTTTTTTTCTATGTGTGGCCCTTATACTCAGCCGAGTTTGAGACCCCTGCCCTAGCCCTTACTACGACCATTTTACAGCACCAAAGTTCAGGTCCCCATTGACTTATATTGGGTCCAGGGTCAAGACCGGGCGCCAAATGGAAAAGTCTGGCCCAACCCGGACAACCCGAACATCCTCAGGTCCGTTCATCCCTACTGGAGTATGCGCAATAATTTTTAAAAGCCTGATGTGTGATTTGGCTTCTATATAGTAGCACAGATTACCCATGGTCTGTTTTATCTCATTGGCTTCCATCCCCAGTACAGGAGCCAGCACTATAGTATTTAATCCTTTAGTGGAGACAAAAACCTAGGAGACAGCACGGACCACTCTATAACTCTATACAGCGTTATTTTTGTGTTCAATGTATAGATATTACAGTAGATTACAGTTGAAACCTTAGGCTATATTAACAGGTTGTGCATTTGCAGCATTTTTTAATGCCTTTTTAATGCAAATGAAAAAGTTGCTTTTTCAGTAACAAAATAGCTATAAGAAGAAAATTTCTTTTGGAGATTTCATGCACAAAATTGCTTTTTTTCCCCCCTGACTAAATCGGAAAAATGCTACGTTTTTTAAATCCGCAACATGTCAATTTGTTCAGCGTTTTTGCTGCGTTTTTTCACCAAAGAAAGCAATGAAGAATTGTAAAAGCTCTGCAAAAAACCCACAACCATGCATTTTTGCTGCGCTTTTGCTGAATAAAACTAACTTTATTAAATGTACACTGCAGACAAATGACACATATAATTCACACAAAAAATGCAGCAAAAAACACAACAAAGACACACCCAAAAGAGCAGCAAAAATGCAGGAAAACCTGCTGTTTGTAAACATTATCTTTAAAGGGAACCTGTCACCACTTTTCGGCCTATAAGCTGAGGCCACCACCACCGGGCTCTGATATACAGCATTTTAAAATTCTGTATATAAGAGCCCAGGCCAGGGTATAACATACAAAACACTTGATAATACTTACCTAATGGTCGCGCTGTGGACCTTATGGGCGTCTCCATTGTCCAGTGCCGGCGCCGCCTCTTTAGGCCATCTTTGTTCTCCTTCTCTAGCCGCGGTGCATGACGGGTCCGACGTCATACACACTCACCGGCATTCAGATCCTGAGCAGGCGCACTTTGATCTGCCCAGAACAAATCTGTTCTGTTCTGAATCTGGGCAGAACAAAGTATTGTAGTGCGCCTGCGCAGGACCGGTGAGTGTGTATGACGTAGCCGCGTGATGCACCCAGGCTTCAGAAAGAGGACGAAGATGGCCGAAAGAGGAGGCGCCGGCACTGGACAACAGAGATGCTCATAAGGCTCACAGCGTGACCGTTAGGTAAGTATTATAAAGTGTTTTTTATGTTATACCCCCGGCCTGGGATCTTATATACCTCATGTTAGAATGCTGTATATAAGAGCCCGATGGTGGTGGCCGCAGCTTATAGTCCAAAAAAGTGGTGACAGGTTCCCTTTAATGCTTAGAGAGCATGTTTTCCATGCAAAAAAAGGCTGCAAATATTGCAATATAGCGTAAGGCGGGCTTTGCATGCTGCGACATCAGTAACAATGTGTTACCGATGCTGCAGCGATAGTCCCGCCCCCGTCGCACGTGCAATATCTAGTGAAAGCTGCCGTAGCGATTATTATCGCTACGGCAGTTTCACACGCACATACCTGCCGTGCGACGTCCCTCTGGCCGGCGACCCGCCTCCTTCCTAAGGGGGCGGGTCGTGCGGCGCCACAGCGACGTCACACGGCAGGCGGCCAATTGAAGTGGAGGGGCGGAGATGAGCAGGATGTAAACATCCCGCCCACCTCCGTCCTTCTCATTGCAGCCGGCAGCAGGTAAGGTGAAGTTCCTCGCTCCTGCGGCTTCATACACAGCGATGTGTGCTGCCGCAGGAGCGAGGAACAACATCGTACCTGTCGCTGCACCGGCATTATGGAAATGTCGGAGGCTGCAGCGATGATACGATAACGACGCTTTTGCGCTCGTTCATCGTATCAAAAAGGATTTGCACGTTGCGATATCGACTGCGACGCCGGATGTGCGTCACTTTCGATTTGACCCCACCGACATCGCACGTGCAATGTCGCAACGTGCAAAGCCGCCCTAAGTCCTTTCAAGTGTTAACAATTACGAATGCCTTTGCTTTTATTTTTAATTGCATTTAGCATGTGAAAATGAAGTTTGCTTCTCCAGCATGCACTTATTGAAAGGCACTTCAAGCTGTTTGATGCCTTTCAGTGTCCAACCCCAAGTGCCGAACTTAGTTATGAACATATCATATCAAATTAGTTATTGACTTTAATGAGAAATCAATTTCAGAATTTTCATTTTGTTTACATAAAACCTGTTAAGCAATATGAACAAAAAAGGATGCAAAGGTGAATAATATACTTTGTGCTTCAATTTCTCACTGTTTGTAAAGTACTGTTAACATTCAGGAAAAATTCTTTCTTACATCTAGAGACTGAAAACTGAAGAGATAAATGTAGTTTTAACCAGTCTAGGTAATATTAAGCAAAAACAAGCTATAAATATGTGTATCACCAGTCTCGCTTTAGTCTCGAAGTTTCTCGAAGATACTATATATCTGAGAAGGAAAATGTATCAGTCTCGCTCTAAACTATCAGAGGTCGTCTGTAAAGATTTTTTAGACCTGGATATAAACATTGTTATATATAAGTGTATACAGTGCAAACTATTTCCTTTTAGGACTACAATTTCTATTTAGGCATCTGCATTATTGGTGATGGTCACTTGCAGGTTTTATTTTCATTGCTGCTTTTTCATAAGGTCATATATAGATATGAGCAGACGCATGGAAGTTCGGTTCCATGGGTTCAGCCGGACTTTAGATTAATTTCGATTTGTGACCCAGACTTGACCTGAACCCCAATGGAAATCACTAATTGGGCAGTTCGGGTCTACGCCCACATGCAACCAGCCATACACAGAACACTTTTGGAGTGGGGACTTTTAATTTTTTTTGGGTGCACACTACATCCGATCACGCTGTTGTTACCTCCAGTGCAAGCCATGCAAACACTGCAAGCGACTCATACTGGGCTGAGCACCGAGTGTACCCGAGCAAAACGATGCTTCCTCGAGTGGTCAACATACGTAAAGAACCTGAACTCCGAGCCTTGTCTTTAGGTAAGGCTGGCAGTATCCTATGGAACCTCGTTCTGAGAAAATTCTTAGAACAACACTCCATAGAAATCAATGGACATCATGGGATATTACTCTTTGGATTACATTGGAACGTCCAGGATTTATTTTGAAGTAATAAATTGGTGCATGAGGTTGTGTGGGGGAGTGTTTATTCACCAATTGGATTACGCTGGAATATCAAGGATTTTTTTTTTTAATTAAAAAAATTGGTGAACAAGGGTGTGTGGCGGAGTGTTTATGCAAACAAACTATTTTTTCCTGTGTCTGGGTTTTTTTAAACTCTATACTTGTCAGGTTAGTAATGGGGGGTTTTGATAGAATCCTCACCATTACTAACCCCTGGGCTTGGTGTTAGCTGTCAATTCACAGCTGACAAAAACCCCACAACTATTACGACAATTGCCAATCAGGAAAAGCCAGGCAAAGCACCAGAATTGAGGTATCTAATGGCTGCTATTTTTAGACTGGGAAGAACCAAATAATGTGGGCATTTCCAACCTGATAATACCAGCCCCCAGCTGTCTGCTTTACCTTGGCTAATTATCAAAAATAAGGGGGGTAAACTCTGCTTTTTAACATCTATTTCAATCATTTTAATAAACCGGGGTGGGATACCCTCTATTTTTGATAACCAGCCAAAGTAAAGCTGACAGGTCAGAGCTGCAGCCCGTAGCTGTCTGTTTTACTTGTGCTGGTTATCAAAAATAGGCGTTAAGCCATGTAATTTTTTTTTAATCTTCATTGTTCACAGAAGTGAACAGTCATCTTCCACATGCAATAAAGATTGTTGATTGGCTGCGCTGCAGCCAGTCATCAAACTTTACTAACATACGAATACGAACAGTACCTGAACACCAAACACGGACATGGACTTTTTTTTCTTAAAAGTCTGTGTTACAGTCCGAGCCCCAGACACCAGGTGTCCGGTACAAACCCCAAACTTCATCCTTCGGGTCCACTCTTCCCTAGTCAAAAGGATATTGCTGTGTAATCAGTCTAAGCTTTGCCTGCATCCGTTAATTTCATTCAGGTTTACGGAAGATAAAAGGTTAAAACATTTTTTCAGTATGACTCCGTGCATCTGGTGACTTTTTCTAAATGAAATCACCATACAGACCGGAACCCAGGCCTTGTTTACTTATGTCTCCCTGAATTAGAAGTCTTAACTTGCTACATCACAGAGAGTTGCAATAACCATATATAACACAAAATACAGAGCTTTGATACAATGAAAGATGATGGAAAACAAAGCATCTGTCAAGACTTATCTTGGTGATTCTGGAGCATTGCATTTATAAAGCTTATCTGCCTAGATTAGACTGGTCATTTTTTAATACTCTGATTTTTAATTCCGCAGAAACCTCCCACAAAACAAATACATGTAATAAACAAAACAGATGACTTTTATATCCTGTTTCTCTTAAAGTATCGCAGTCATCTTCTGATATTCCATTACCTGTTCCTTTGATGAACTGATATTGATGAGAAAAAACATTCCATAATATATCTGTAGGAGTTATATTATTAACAGCTATTTATTGTCTATCTATATAGAAGTCTGATTTAAAGGGAACCTGTCACCAGATTTGTCCCCCATAAGCTGCGTTCACCACCAGTAAGCACTTATATATACAGCATTCTAGAATACTGTACATAAGAGCCCAGGCCGATCTGTATAAAGTAATAAAACAGCTTTTATTATACTCACCTGTGGGGCAGTCCGATTCGTCATTGGCCTTGGTCCAGCGCCTCCTTTCTTTTTGCGATCGCCTTCCTCCTTCTTGCTTCATGTGGATGACGCATTTTACGTCATCCACACAGAGTTTGTCATTGCGCTCCTGCGTATGCGCACTTATCTCTGCGCTGCTGAGGGCAGAGCAACGTACTATAATGTGCAGGCGCTGGGAAAAGTTAAAGAATGCCTGTGCATGCGGACTACAATACTTTGATCTGCCCTTTGCAAGGCATAGAGAAGTGTGCATGCACAAGAGTGTGGAGGACTCTGTATGGATGATGTAGGACGCATCATTCGTACGGAGCATGGACAGAGGACAGCGATCGCAAGCAGAGAGGAGCTGGCTGACCAAGATTAGCGGCGCCCATTGTACAGGACCGTGCCACAGGTGAGTATAATAAAAGGTGCTTTTTTACGTTGCACAGATCAGCCTGGACTCTTATATACAGTATTCTAGAATGCTGTATATAAGAGCTTACTGTTGGTGGCTGCAGTTTATAGAGAGGGCAAATCTGGTGACAAGTTCCCTTTACAAAGCCTAAAATGCTGAAAAATGAAAAAAAATCAACAAATGTATGGTCTCCTTACCTACAGTTGTGTATAAATAATTTATTAGGAGGTTGATTTTAAACAGAAGCTATTGGCTCTTGTTTTCGATATATACTTTTATTCTGTTCCTCATAAACTGTAAGCTTATGAGCAGGGCCCTCACTTCTCTTGGTATCTGAATTTTGTTATTTGTATTGTCTCATATTGTCTGTATGTGTCCTCTCTGAATTGTAAAGCGCTGCGGAATACGTTGGCACTATATAAATAAAAATTATTATATTATTCTGAAGCATATTTTTGTAGACCTCTAAAATGTACAGTTTGCAACTACAGATGGATTTGAGTAAATTGGAGAATTGGGCTGAAAAATGGCAAATGAGGTTTAACACTGATAAGTGTAAGGTTATGCACATGGGAAGGAGAAACAGATGCTACGATTACTTACTAAATGGGAAACTGCTGGGGAAATTAGACATGGAAAAAGACTTAGGCATCTTAGTCAAGAAGAAGCTAAATTGGAGTGCCCAGTGTCAGGCAGCTGCCACCAAAGCAAATAGGGTGATGGGATGCATTAGAAGAGGTCTGGGGGCACGAGATGAAAACATCATTCTCCCTCTGTACAAATCACTCGTCAGACCACACTTGGAGTATTGTGTGCAATTTTGGGCGCCAGTGCTCCAGAAAGACATTACTGAACTTAAAAGGGTTCAGAGACGGGCAACTAAAATAATAAGTGTAGTGGGTGCATTGCAATACCCAGAAATGTTATCAAAATTAGGTATATTTACTCTAGAAAAGAGAAGACTAAAGCCCAGATCACATGTAGCGACGCAGCAGCGATCACGACGACGATCTGACCTTATCAGGATCGCTGCTGCGTCATTACATGGTCGCTGGTGAGCTGTCAAACAGGCAGATCTCACCAGTGACCAGCCCCCAGCCAGCAGCGACGCGTGGAAGCGATGCTACGCTTGGTAACTAAGGTAATTATTGGGTAACCAAGCAAAATGCTTCACTGGTTACCCGATATTTACCTTGTTTACCAGCGCACACCGCTTAGCGCTGGCTCCCTGCACTCGTAGTCAGAGTACACATCGGGTTAATAAGAAGACCGCTTTGCTTATAGTTACCAGATATGTACCTTGGCTACGTGTGCAGGGAGCAGGGAGCTGGGAGCTGGCTTCAAGAAGCTGCGGACGCTGGTAATGATGGTAAATATCGGGTAACCAAGCCTTTGCTTGGTTACCCGATATTTACCTTGGTTACCAGCGTCCGCAGAAGCCGGCTCCCTGCTCCCTGCACATTCAGTTTGTTGCTCTTTCGCTGTCACACACAGCGATCTGTGCTTCAAAGCGGGAGAGCAACGACCAAAAAATGGTCCAGGACATTCAGCAACAACCGGCGACCTCACAGCAAGGGTCAGGTCGTTGCTGGATGTCACACACAGCGATATCGCTAGCAAGGTCGCTGCTACGTCACAGAAAATGGTGACTTAGCAGCGACGTCATCGTCGCTGTCGTTGTGTGTGACATGACCATTAGAGGAGACCTAATAAATATGTACAAGTATATCAGAGGGCCGTACAGAGATCTCTCCCATGATCTGTTTGTACCAAAGACTGTGACAAGAACAAAGGGGCATTCTCTTCGATTGGACGAAAGAAAATTTCTACATCAGCATAGAAGAGGGTTCTTCACGGTAAGACCAATAAGGCTCTGGAACTCTCTTCTTGGGGTATTGGTGATGGCCAACTCACTGAATGAATTTAAGAGAGGAATGGATGCTTTTCTTGATAGCAACAGTATAGAAGGTTATGAATAACATAATATTACAGGTAGCTGGTTGACCCAGATTAGGAGTTGGGAAAGAATATTTTTCCCTATGAAGAAAATTGGCTCCTACTCTGTGGGTTTTTACCTTCTCCTGGTTCAACACTGCAGAACAGCCGCACTAAAAATAGGCTGAACTAGATGAACATAATGTCTTCCTTCTGCCTTACAAACTATGTTACTATGTTACTATGTATTTCTGTTATTCCATTTAGAAATTAATCAATCAATTTACAACTGGGTGTCACTAGTTGAGGGGTTCAGCACTCACTACTCACTCTACAATTGGCCAGTCCTTCCTGACAGTGTTAGATTGTGTAGGGGCACATCCCCTCTAAAAGTGTAAGTGTAAAACCCTCTTGTTACATTTCCATGAGGCAGGATGCCCCAGAATTATTTCTGCATGGGTGATACAAGCATACTTGTCACCACTGTGAGAGCTCATCTTTAAACTTTATGATCTAGCTGAAATTAATAAAAGTAGTATCTGTGTGTGTGGGCGGTGAGGAGTAATATATATATATATATATACAGTATATAGTAAAGGCCAAAAGTTTGGACACACCCTCTCATTCAAAGAGTTTTCTTTATTCTCATGACTCTGAAAATTGTAGATTCACATTGAAGGCATCAAAACTATGAATTAATACATGTGGAATGAAATACTTAACAAAAAAGTGTGAAACAACTGAAAATATGTCTTATATTCTAGGTTCTTCAAAGTAGCCACCTTTTGCTTTGCTTATTGCTTTGCACACTCTTTGCATTTTCTTGATGAGCTTTAAGAGGTAGTCAGTATGAATCTACAATTTTCAGAGTCATGAGAATAAAGAAAACTCTTTGAATGAGAAGGTTTGTCCAAACTGTTGGTTTGTACTGTATATACAGTTAGGTCCAGAAATATTTGGACAGTGACACAAGTTTTGTTATTTTAGCTGTTTACAAAAACATGTTCAGAATACAATTGTATATATAATATGGGCTGAAAGTGCACACTCCCAGCTGCAATATGAGAGTTTTCACATCCAAATCGGAGAAAGGGTTTAGGAATCATAGCTCTGTAATGCATAGCCTCCTCTTTTTCAAAGGACCAAAAGTAATTGGACAAGGGACTCTAAGGGCTGCAATTAACTCTGAAGGCGTCTCCCTCGTTAACCTGTAATCAATGAAGTAGTTAAAAGGTCTGGGGTTGATTACAGGTGTGTGGTTTTGCATTTGGAAGCTGTTGCTGTGACCAGACAACATGCGGTCTAAGGAACTCTCAATTGAGGTGAAGCAGAACATCCTGAGGCTGAAAAAAAAGAAAAAATCCATCAGAGAGATAGCAGACATGCTTGGAGTAGCAAAATCAACAGTCGGGTACATTCTGAGAAAAAAGGAATTGACTGGTGAGCTTGGGAACTCAAAAAGGCCTGGGCGTCCACGGATGACAACAGTGGTGGATGATCGCCGCATACTTTGGTGAAGAAGAACCCGTTCACAACATCAACTGAAGTCGAGAACACTCTCAGTGAAGTAGGTGTATCTGTCTCTAAGTCAACAGTAAAGAGAAGACTCCATGAAAGTAAATACAAAGGGTTCACATCTAGATGCAAACCATTCATCAATTCCAAAAATAGACAGGCCAGAGTTAAATTTTCTGAAAAACACCTCATGAAGCCAGCTCAGTTCTGGAAAAGTATTCTATGGACAGATGAGACCAAGATCAACCTGTACCAGAATGATGGGAAGAAAAAAGTTTGGAGAAGAAAGGGAACGGCACATGATCCAAGGCACACCACATCCTCTGTAAAACATGGTGGAGGCAACGTGATGGCATGGGCATGCATGGCTTTCAATGGCACTGGGTCACTTGTGTTTATTGATGACATAACAGCAGACAAGAGTAGCCGGATGAATTCTGAAGTGTACCAGGATATACTTTTCAGCCCAGATTCAGCCAAATGCCGCAAAGTTGATCGGACGGCGCTTCATAGTACAGATGGACAATGACCCCAAGCCTACAGCCAAAGCTACCCAGGAGTTCATGAGTGCAAAAAAGTGGAACATTCTGCAATGGCCAAGTCAATCACCAGATCTTAACCCAATTGAGCATGTATTTCACTTGCTCAAATCCAGACTTTAGACGGAAAGACCCATAAACAAGCAAGACCTGAAGGCTGCGGCTGTAAAGGCCTGGCAAAGCATTAAGAAGGAGGAAACCCAGCGTTTGGTGATGTCCATGGGTTCCAGACTTAAGGCAGTGATTGCCTCCAAAGGATTCGCAACAAAATATTGAAAATAAAAATATTTTGTTTGGGTTTGGTTTATTTGTCCAATTACTTTTGACCTCCTAAAATGTGGAGTGTTTGTAAAGAAATGTGTACAATTCCTACAATTTCTATCAGATATTTTTGTTCAAACCTTCAAATTAAACGTTACAATCTGCACTTGAATTCTGTTGTAGAGGTTTCATTTCAAATCCAATGTGGTGGCATGCAGAGCCCAACTCGAGAAAATTGTGTCACTGTCCAAATATTTCTGGACCTAACTGTATACATATAAAAAAATAAAATTAACCCTACTTAAAAAAAACCCTTAAAAGTAAATGACATTGCAACAGTAATATTAACGTTGCCTTTCTATAACGTGTAGTTATTGAATCTGATTTTGAAACAGATTGTAAAAAGATGAAGCATTGCAGCTTTCCTGTGATTTAAAGTAGCTGCTTTTAACAAATTCTTAAAGAACATGTCTCAAACAGAAAGCAACTTGTAAAATGCTTTGAGCTTTTTTATCTGATATAGAGGGTGACTGTTCAGGACCCCTTACCTAAATTAGGTAGAACACCAAGCTCCATAAAGCTCAAATATTGGACTATAATAGCAGCAAACCATACTGAGTTCAGCTTAAAGAGAATCAATCAGGATGATTTTACTAGTGAAACTAATGGTATGACTGTATGGTTTCCAGTAGAGCAATAAATATATGATACTTGTTCTGTAATAATCCAAAGTGCTGAGAAATGAAGATTTGATGCCACATGTGAATGGGCTTGAATTGTTCCCGGTACTTCACTGCCCTTCCAAGCAAATTTGCTAGTTGCTTGTAATCTTGATTTCTCAGTGCTACAACCTTAGATTACTACAGAACAGTTATCAATTGTATTATTTTACTAAGATAGACCTACCACTATTTTTAGTATCAGGGAATCTTGGGGCAATGGCCAGTAAACTCCCAGATTTTGTAAATTATCACATTGCCTTTGTTACATTTAGCCTCCGGCCAATGCAATATTTGTATGTGACTTGCCTATTACTATCACTGTTCATGGGCATTTCTTCAGGTAATGTATTCAGTAAAGAGAAATATAAATGATCTGATCACCCTATTAAATTCGAAGGACTCTAGACACTTGGTGTACATTATTCATGCCATGACCTTCAACGCGGCAGCACAGATCTGTTTCCTTAGGAAACAATGCACAGGGAGAAGACTCCTGACCCCTTTACAAAATGACTTTTTTTAACTGAGTATTTGTAAGAAGACGAAAAACAAAAGTTTTGTTTTATCTTGTGCTTCTGACAAACTCAAAGAAATATTTTTATACATTCCTCTGATCATCGCCTTCATTTGTATGCAAACCTCAGCAGTTTGTTTTGTTTCACTGGAATATAATTGATATGGCTTATAATCTGGATGCAAAGACTTTGCAATTTCATTATCAGTCACCTAATTGATAAATGTATCATCCTTCGAAATAGCAAGATAAGCTTCAACACATTTAGTTGATTGTTAAGAGAGATGAACCTTGAACAACACTTTAATTTTTGGATTTATTGTAACTTTTCTCATTTGGACTGTGAATAATGGAGTTTATGAACAAAGCAAGATGTCTTTATTAAAGCTAAAAGTCAAAATCAATTTTATTCTGAAAACCATAGGGAGTTTTCTACCTGAATGATGCAAAAATTACAAATTCAAGGTTCATAGTCATTTATAGAAGTCTGTTGAGCAGATGGGTATTTAGAGCACTGTAATTGGATATAGCTAATTGGTAGCAAAACAATTTTAATATAAAGCATTTAAAGGGGTTGTCCACCACTAGGACAACCCCTTTTGATTCCCCATTTTCCCCATGTAAAGTAATAAAGCTTACACTAACCTCCTGTACCGGTGTCATTGCAGCTGCTCGCGACGTCGGAGCTCTCGTGACGTCACAACCCCATATGAGCCCCGGCATCGCGAGCATCCAATCATCACTGGCTTCTTCCCTGCTTTTAGATCAAACAAGTTAATTAACAGGAAGTGATTGGAGCCACTGCTGCTCACTTCCTGTCAATTGTTCATTTGGTCTGAAGGCATGGAGAAGGAAGCCAGCGCTTATTGGATGTGGAGCTCGCGTGATGTCACAACCCTACATGAGCCCCGGCATCGCGAGCTGCTGCAATGGCGCCGGTACAGGAGGTGAGTATAAGCTTTATTATTTTTTTTCTGGGGGAAACATGTGGAATCAGACAGGGTTTTCCTAGTGGTGGACAACCCCTTTAAAGGAAACCTTTCATCTTAGAATCTAAGGGAAGTTGGGGCTACTAAGACTCGTGATCTTTTGAATAATGTTCAGGGTTTAGTTTGCAGGATATTTATGAAAGGAGAATATACGGTAATGTTATTATTGCACTACACCCAATCTGTGACTTCTGGGCAGGGTCCAGCACTGAGCAGTCTCAGTGTTCTTCAAATTATACCCACTGTTTTCTTGTGTGATATATTGTCTTGCCCGTGATTGTGCTGAGTGGGTCACCAAGTCCCCTAAGGGGATTAAAAAAAAAATAAAATAAATGAATAAAAAGTAGTTGGAGGTTTTTTTTTCTAATTTTAAAAAGTTTCAAAACAACCCTCTTTTCCCAAAATGAAAACTGTTTTATATAAAAAATAAGCATGTGTAATATTAGTACATTCATAAAACTCTATCATTTAACATGTAAACAAAATGGCCTAATTTCCTTTTTTGCACCTTCTTTCAAAAAACCTATAAAAAGTAATAAAAGAAAAAATTATGTCCTAAAATTGAACTACTAAAACCTATAGCGTTCACACAAACTACCATACCTCGTATAGTTCCATAGATGAAAAAAGAAAAAAGTTATGGGTTTAAGAAAATGATCGCTGTAACCATTGAAGCTCTGAATCTTTTTAAACCACTAAAATAATTGCTGTGAGGGCAGACGACCGAATTTTCTGTCCAAGGGTGATGCCACAAAATGTAGGATCCTGCCTGGGCCAATGTTATTCAATGACACTGTGCACATGTCCGATTTTTTTCACAAACATGCTCTGCCTCATTGAATATCATTGGTTGCATATATACGGTATTATGTTTTCATGTATATACAGTTAGGTCCAGAAATATTTGGACAGTGACACAATTTTCGCGAGTTGGGCTCTGCATGCCACCACATTGGATTTGAAATGAAACCTCTACAACAGAATTCAAGTGCAGATTGTAACGTTTAATTTGAAAGTTTGAACAAAAATATCTGATAGAAATTGTAGGAATTGTACACATTTCTTTACAAACACTCCACATATTAGGAGGTCAAAAGTAATTGGACAAATAAACCAAACCCAAAAAAAATTTTTTATTTTCAATATTTTGTTGCGAATCCTTTGGAGACAATCACTGCCTTAAGTCTGGAACCCATGGACATCACCAAACGCTGGGTTTCCTCCTTCTTAATGCTTTGCCAGGCCTTTACAGCCGCAGCCTTCAGGTCTTGCTTGTTTGTGGGTCTTTCTGTCTTAAGTCTGGATTTGAGCAAGTGAAATGCATGCTCAATTGGGTTAAGATATGGTGATTGACTTGGCCATTGCAGAATGTTCCACTTTTTTGCACTCATGAACTCCTGGGTAGCTTTGGCTGTATGCTTGGGGTCATTGTCCATCTGTACTATGAAGCGCCGTCCGATCAACTTTGCGGCATTTGGCTGAATCTGGGCTGAAAGTATATCCCGGTACACTTCAGAATTCATCCGACTACTCTTGTCTGCTGTTATGTCATCAATAAACACAAGTGACCCAGTGCCATTGAAAGCCATGCATGCCCATGCAATCACGTTGCCTTCACCATGTTTTACAGAGGATGTGGTGTGCCTTGGATCATGTGCCGTTCCCTTTCTTCTCCAAACTTTTTTCTTCCCATCATTCTGGTACAGGTTGATCTTGGTCTCATCTGTCCATAGAATACTTTTCCAGAACTGAGCTGGCTTCATGAGGTGTTTTTCAGCAAATTTAACTCTGGCCTGTCTATTTTTGGAATTGATGAATGGATTGCATCTAGATGTGAACCCTTTGTATTTACTTTCATGGAGTCTTCTCTTTACTGTTGACTTAGAGACAGATACACCTACTTCACTGAGAGTGTTCTAGACTTCAGTTGATGTTGTGAATGGGTTCTTCTTCACCAAAGAAAGTATGCGGCGATCATCCACCACTGTTGTCATCCGTGGACGCCCAGGCCTTTTTGAGTTCCCAAGCTCACCAGTCAATTCCTTTTTTTCTCAGAATGTACCCGACTGTTGATTTTGCTACTCCATGCATGTCTGCTATCTCTCTGATGTTTTTTTTCTTTTTTTTCAGCCTCAGGATGTTCTGCTTCACCTCAATTGAGAGTTCCTTAGACCACATGTTGTCTGGTCACAGCAACAGCTTCCAAATGCAAAACCACACACCTGTAATCAACCCCAGACCTTTTAACTACTTCATTGATTACAGGTTAACGAGGGAGACGCCTTCAGAGTTAATTGCAGCCCTTAGACTCCCTTGTCCAATTACTTTTGGTCCCTTGAAAAAGAGGAGGCTATGCATTACAGAGCTATGATTCCTAAACCCTTTCTCCGATTTGGATGTGAAAACTCTCATATTGCAGCTGGGAGTGTGCACTTTCAGCCCATATTATATATATAATTGTATTTCTGAACATGTTTTTGTAAACAGCTAAAATAACAAAACTTGTGTCACTGTCCAAATATTTCTGGACCTAACTGTATGTTGTGGAACCAAGCCTAAAAAAGTCATTTAACATAATTTCATCCATAACAATATTAAGGTAGAGTTTTTGAAACACAGACTTTATGTTTTAGACTTGAAGAGCCACAACACGATTTTTTTATAGGTTGGTAAACCCTCATTCACCTGCATTGAATTGTAATTTGAGGGTGAATTTTGGTATAAATTCTGCAGTTTTGTTATATATGTAATAAGGGTGAACATGTTATAATGAATAATCCATGAAGAATAAATTGTTTTCCAGAACAACATTAAATTCTGTATAGTGTATCTGATCTATGCATAGAAATATTTTTTTTTCTTTTGCCTTATTTTTCTTAAAGGGAACATGTCATGTTTTGCTTTTTTTCTATATTAATCTACCCCCAATGTGTTTTAAATGATGCAACGTGTATCGCTAACATGGTTTTAAAAACAAAAAATTCCATGTATTTATCTTAAAAAAGACTTTATGCCTAGGTGAATGCAGTACATACCTTAGGTTTCAGTCATAGGGGTGACACTTTTGCTGGGTTCAGTCACTGTCACTCAAGTTCAGGCACAATTCTGTTTTTAACTTAGTCATGCATCACCACCAATTCTCCTCTGCTGAGCCCCACCCATTACAGTCACATGGTCATGACATCACCATAGATCCTGCACCACCACTTCTCTGCTTAGCTCCGCCCATTACGGTCACATGGTCGTGACATCACCATAGGGCCTGCATCGCCACTTCTCCTCTGATGAGCCCCACCCATTACAGTCACATGGTCGTGACATCACCATATATCCTGCACCACCACTTCTCTGCTGAGCTTGGCACAGTACCGGTCACATGGTTGTGACATCACCATAGAGCCTGCACCACCACTTCTCCTCTGCTGAGCTCTGCCCAGTACGCACATGGTCGTGACATCATCATAGGGCCTGCACCACCACTTCTCCTCTGCTGAGCTCCTGACTCTTACTTTTTATAGTCCATGTGACTGCTGTCTTATAGATCTTTAAATGTTAACAGAAGCTGTTATTAATATGACAGCCCTAATAATCCCAAATTTTCATCTCTAATGTTTATCAGAGGATAAAAATTAGAAAACAATAAGAATTTGTATTTCCATCTGGTTTTCGTTGTTAGAAATGCCAGCTTTGGCCACAAGCCATATTTATTCTGCAGATTTACAGCTGTAATAGCAATCATATATAATATTTGAATTACATTTGAAGTATTTTAACCTACTATTGTATGTAATTGAAATCCTTCATCTGTGGATCTTCTTCGTTCAAGTAATGACAGGAGCTTCATGCAATCCTGAGATTGATGTTTGCAACCCTTGACATAAAAACTTGGCACCTAGAACAGATCGTTTAATTCCATGGTCACTGCCAAAATTGCTTGGATTGGCATTTTATTTTCCTGTCAAGAATTAATGACATGTTTGAACTCTGCCCCTGACAAGGTGAAGGATAATTTGTGAATCAAAACACATCAGCATAAACACTATTTATACTAGTATTTTCTGTATTTTAGTTACTAACTGAACACTTAAAATTACATTTAGTCGTTTGTTTATTATGTACCTGGGTACATATGTAAATTTTATGTATACATTTCTTTAAGCCTTTACAATAACATCATTAGGACATTGCGAAGAAAAATGATATTTAAAGGGAATGTACAGTGGGCACGGAAAATATTCAGGCCCCTTTAAATTTTTCACTCTTTGTTTCATTGCAGCCATTTGGTAAATTCAAAAAAGTTCATTTTTTTTCCTCAGTAATGTACACTCTGCTCCTTATCTTGATAGAACCCCCCCCAGAAATGTAGAAATGTTTGCAAATTTATTAAACAAGAAAAACTGAAATATCACATGGTCATAAGACAGAATACACAGACAGACAGTATACATAGACAGACAGACAGTATACATAGACAGACAGACAGTATACATAGACAGACAGACAGTATACATAGACAGACAGACAGTATACATAGACAGACAGTATAGATTCACAGACAGATAGTATAGACCGACAGATAGTATAGACAGACAGATAGTATAGACAGACAGATAGTATAGACAGACTGTATAGACAGACAGACAGTATACACAGCAGACAGTATTGACAGACAGACAGTATACACAGAGAGATAGTATAGACAGACAGTATACACAGACAGACAGATAGTATAGACACAGTCAGGGGCGTAACTAGAGTTTGATGGGCCCCGGTGCAAAGTTCAGACCTGGGCCCCCCCTCCACGTACATCGACATTTAGGGTACAGGATAATGACACTGACACTCGGGGTACAGGATAATGATGCTGACACTTGGCTCTTACCCACAGCACCCAGATTTCCCATGATCTGAAATCCCTCTATCAGCACCCAGCTTTCCTATTTTCTGATATCCATCTTGTCCTCGGCACACTGCTTCCCCATGCTCTGCTATACATCTTTCCCTCAGCACCCGGCTTTCCCATATCAGAGCATGGGAAAGCTGTGTGCTGAGACATGATGTATAGCAGAGCATGGGAAAGCTGGGTGCTGAGAGAAGATGTATAGCAGAGCATGGGAAAGCTGGGTGCTGAGAGAAAAGAGCCTTTTTCCCTCAGCACAAAACGTTCCCATCCCCTGCTTATATCTTTGTCCCCCCTTGTATATACAGTCAGGGCCAGAAATATTTGGACAGTGACACAAGTTTTGTTATTTTAGCTGTTTACAAAAACATGTTCAGAAATACAATTATATATATATAATATGGGCTGAAAGTGCACACTCCCAGCTGCAATATGAGAGTTTTCACATCCAAATCGGAGAAAGGGTTTATTAATCATAGCTCTGTAATGCATAGCCTCCTCTTTTTCAAGGGACCAAAAGTAATTGGACAAGGGACTCTAAGGGCTGAAATTAACTCTGAAGGCGTCTCCCTCGTTAACCTGTAATCAATGAAGTAGTTAAAAGGTCTGGGGTTGATTACAGGTGTGTGGTTTTGCATTTGGAAGCTGTTGCTGTGACCAGACAACATGCGGTCTAAGGAACTCTCAATTGAGGTGAAGCAGAACATCCTGAGGCTGAAAAAAAAGAAAAAATCCATCAGAGAGATAGCAAACATGCTTGGAGTAGCAAAATCAACAGTCGGGTACATTCTGAGAAAAAAGGAATTGACTGGTGAGCTTGGGAACTCAAAAAGGCCTGGGCGTCCACGGATGACAACAGTGGTGGATGATCGCCGCATACTTTCTTTGGTGAAGAAGAACCCGTTCACAACATTAACTGAAGTCCAGAACACTCTCAGTGAAGTAGGTGTATCTGTCTCTAAGTCAACAGTAAAGAGAAGACTCCATGAAAGTAAATACAAAGGGTTCACATCTAGATGCAAGCCATTCATCAATTCCAAAAATAGACAGGCCAGAGTTAAATTTGCTGAAAAACACCTCATGAAGCCAGCTCAGTTCTGGAAAAGTATTCTATGGACAGATGAGACAAAGATCAACCTGTACCAGAATGATGGGAAGAAAAAAGTTTGGAGAAGAAAGGGAACGGCACATGATCTAAGGCACACCACATCCTCTGTAAAACATGGTGGAGGCAACGTGATGGCATGGGCATGCATGGCTTTCAATGGCACTGGGTCACTTGTGTTTATTGATGACATAACAGCAGACAAGAGTAGCCGGATGAATTCTGAAGTGTACCGGGATATACTTTCAGCCCAGATTCAGCCAAATGCAGCAAAGTTGATCGGACGGCGCTTCATAGTACAGATGGACAATGACCCCAAGCATACAGCCAAAGCTACCCAGGAGTTCATGAGTGCAAAAAAGTGGAACCTTCTGAATTGGCCAAGTCAATCGCCAGATCTTAACCCAATTGAGCATGCATTTCACTTGCTCAAATCCAGACTTAACACGGAAAGACCCACAAACAAGCAAGACCTGAAGGCTACGGCTGTGAAGGCCTGGCAAAGCATTAAGAAGGAGGAAACCCAGCGTTTGGTGATGTCCATGGGTTCCAGACTTAAGGCAGTGATTGCCTCCAAAGGATTCGCAACAAAATATTGAAAATAAAAATATTTTGTTTGGGTTTGGTTTATTTGTCCAATTACTTTTGACCTCCTAAAATGTGGAGTGTTTGTAAAGAAATGTGTACAATTCCTACAATTTCTATCAGATATTTTTGTTCAAACCTTCAAATTAAACGTTACAATCTGCACTTGAATTCTGTTGTAGAGATTTCATTTCAAATCCAATGTGGTGGCATGCAGAGCCCAACTCGCGAAAAATGTGTCACTGTCCAAATATTTCTGGACCTAACTGTACATGGAGGCCTGAGGAGACTGGCTGTATTATTATACATGGAGGCCTGGAGAGGCTGGCTGCATTATTATATATGGAGGTCTGGGAGGGCTGCATAATACAAAATGAAGGACACCTTATACATGGAATATAGGGGTGCCTTATGCATGGAGGCGTATGGGGCCGCAAAATGCAATATGAAGTTTTATGGGGTTGTGTTATAATACATATAGGACTATGGGGGCTACATTATAATATATGGAGGACTATGGAGGCTACCTTATACATGGACTATGGGAGTGCATTATAAAACATTGGGGACTATGTGGTGCAGTGTAATATATTGAGAACTATGGGTGAATTATAATATATGGAGAACTATGAGAAATTCATTATAATAATTGGAGGGCTACTTTATACAAGGAGGACTATAGGGCTGCATTATAATATATGGAGGCCTATGTGGTGCAGTATAATACATGGAGAACTAGCGGGTGAAATATAATACATAGAGAACTATGAGAAATTCAAGATAATAATTGAAGGGCTACTTTATACATGGAGGATTATGGGGGTGCATTATAATATATGGAGGACTATGTGGTGCAGTATTATATATTGAGTACTATGGGGTGAATTATAATGCATGGAGAACTATGGGAAATGCATTATAATATATGGAGGACTATGGAAGTGTATTCTAATATATGAAGGGTTATGTGGGACCCTTTATACTATTTGGAAGGCTATGTGGGTGACATTATTGTATTTGGAGAACTACAGTTAGGTCCAGAAATATTTGGACAGTGACACAATTTTCGCGAGTTGGGCTCTGCATGCCACCACATTGGATTTGAAATGAAATCTCTACAACAGAATTCAGGGGCAGATTGTAACATTTAATTTGAAGGTTTGAACAAAAATATCTGATAGAAATTGTAGGAATTGTACACATTTCTTTACAAACACTCCACATTTTAGGAGGTCAAAAGTAATTGGACAAATAAACCAAACCCAAACAAAATATTTTTATTTTCAATATTTTGTTGCGAATCCTTTGGAGGCAATCACTGCCTTAAGTCTGGAACCCATGGATATCACCAAACGCTGGATTTCCTCCTTCTTAATGCTTTGCCAGGCCTTTACAGCCGCAGCCTTCAGGTCTTGCTTGTTTGTGGGTCTTTCCGTCTTAAGTCTGGATTTGAGGAAGTGAAATGCATGCTCAATTGGGTTAAGATCTGGTGATTGACTTGGCCATTGCAGAATGTTCCACTTTTTTGCACTCATGAACTCCTGGGTAGCTTTGGCTGTATGCTTGGGGTCATTGTCCATCTGTACTATGAAGCGCCGTCCGATCAACTTTGCGGCATTTGGCTGAATCTGGGCTGAAAGTATATCCCGGTACACTTCAGAATTCATCCGGCTACTCTTGTCTGCTGTTATGTCATCAATAAACACAAGTGACCCAGTGCCATTGAAAGCCATGCATGCCCATGCCATCACGTTGCCTCCACCATGTTTTACAGAGGATGTGGTGTGCCTTGGATCATGTGCCGTTCCCTTTCTTCTCCAAACTTTTTTCTTCCCATCATTCTGGTACAGGTTGATCTTTGTCTCATCTGTCCATAGAATACTTTTCCAGAACTGAGCTGGCTTCATGAGGTGTTTTTCAGCAAATTTAACTCTGGCCTGTCTATTTTTGGAATTGATGAATGGTTTGCATCTAGATGTGAACCCTTTGTATTTACTTTCATGGAGTCTTCTCTTTACTGTTGACTTAGAGACAGATACACCTACTTCACTGAGAGTGTTCTGGACTTCAGTTGATGTTGTGAA